>NC_069502.1:687976873-688129373 GCF_027579735.1 Bombina bombina
ATAATATAGTACGGATGTGCTAAATACTTCAGATAACAGACTTCTATAGAAACCACAGTAAACTTCATGTCAGATAATTTTGCGAAATGGTCTTAAAAAAACAAACAATATCTTTATGCTTAAAGGGACACTGAACCCAAATATTTTTCTTTCATGATTCAGATAGAGCCTGAAATTTTAGGCAACTTTCTAATTTACTCCTATTATCAATTTTTCTTTGTTCTCTTGCTATCTTTATTTTAAAAGCAGAAATGTAAATCTTAGCAGCCAGCCCATTTAGGTTCAGCACCATGGATAGCGCTTGCTTATTAGAGGCTTATATTTACCCACCAATAAGCAAACATAACCCAGGTTTTCAACTAAAAATGGACCGGCTCCTATGCATCACATTCCTGCTTTTTAAATAAGGATAGCAAGAGAAAAAAGATAAATTGATAATAGGGGTAAATTAGAAAGTTGCATAAAATTGAATGCTCTATCTGAATCATGAAAGAAAAAAATTGGGTATAGTGTCCCTTTAAAGTGCTGGTAAAATGTACGTGTTTTAAAATCTGGTCCGGAATCTAAGTGATATATTAGCTGTACTTTAACTGATCACTTCTAATGAAGATGCACTGTAACTTATTATTCAATCTAGCTGTGCCATTCTAATACCCTCCGGCCGCCCACTTCAAAATTATTATTTTTTTGGGAGCTGTTTTGATTGTTCTCTAATTGGTGCTCTAGCTCCAAAACAAAAAGTGCGAGTTTTGAAGAGGGCGGCCAGAGTGCAGTGTATTAGAATGGCACGGCAAGATTAAAAAGTAAGTTACAGCGCATCTTCAATAGAAGTGATAAATTAAAGTCCATCTAAAATATTGTTTAGATCCCAGATCTGATTTTAAAACATGTAAAGTTTACCTCCACTTTAAAGGATTAGAAAAGTCAACATAACCTATTGACCTTCATATATCTCTGTGTAATTTGGTTTTGTTTTGGGTCCTGCTTAACGCCATATTATTGTGTTGTATTTATGTCTTCACTCTTGGCTTTAAAGATGAAAAGTCAACATAAAAAAAAACTAATATTTTAACATACACAACATTCCTATATGATAAATATATGTGAAATTACTATTTCACAAAAAATGAAGACCGTTTTAAAACATTATTTCACATATGGTTGTGAGATCTGAATTGCCAGCCCACAAGAAACAGCTGTCTGAATTAGTCACTAAAACGCCCATCCAGTTGCAATAAATTAGCATAGATTTACTCCCACCAACACATGTACAACTGTTTTGGAGATCTCACACATGGGCACAGCAATACATGAAGACTTTTGCTAGGTCTTCTGAAAACTGATAGGGAACTCCTGATCTGAATGCATATGCATTAGATTACAGATAGCGCATGCGTGGCCTGTTGTGTTATACCCGGAACTGCAGAGAAAGGGAGAATTTAGGTTGCCCACCATGATTGGCCAATGCAAATTAGCCTCACAGTGGGTTTGGAAATCCACACACTTTGGGGACGTAATATCAAGCGAACAATGAAACAAGCACAGCGCAATATATTTGATAATTGTTTTTTATTATAAGCAATCCTGTACAATGCGATGAAGACATTTTTTTGAGTTTACCATCTCTTTAAAGTGAAGGTAAACTTTGATGAATGAAAGCCCGTTTTTTAAAAATACTTTTAAAAACAGGGGCACTTTCATTCATCAAAGTTTACAAAGCAGCCGTTTTGATTAAAAATGTAATTTTTTTTCTTTTCACAGCCAGAGCAGCTTCCCCCACCTGGATTTCCTCTCTTCACACGTCAGCAATAACTAATCCGGCTTCCTCCAATCACGGCTTCCCCCCCAGGGTAGTTATTGCCTGAGGCCATGCTGTGATTGGAGGAAGTCAGATTAGTCATTGCTGATGTGTGAAGAGAGGATTTCCAGGAGGGGGAAGCTGCTCTGGCTGTGCAAAGAAGAGAGGTAAGCTTTTAATCAAAACGGCTGCTTTGTAAACTTTGATGAATGAAAGTGCCCCTGTTTTAAATAAACGGCTTTCATTCATCAAAGTTTACCTTCACTTTAAGATGAACTTTTTTTTTTTAATTTTTCCATTCACTTTGTTTCTAAACAGTGCCTATTCATTTTCATGTAGCAGTACTGTTAGGAAGGCAACTGTAGCATTCTAGCAATGGAATACAATTCTAGCAACTGAGAAGCAAAATTCAGTCTGCTTTGTTGTGCTAGATTGATCACAACACAATAGTTCTTCACTACATGCAAGAACCAGACACATTTATACACATAAAAAGGTCTTGAGCTGTAACTAATCATGTACCTAGTATACATAATATCAAGAATAATATATATATATATATATATATATATATATATATATATACTGTATATAATTACATTTGAAATCACAAGCAAATAGGCAATTTCAAATGTTATTTGGTAGCTCTTATTTTTAGCCTAACTAGGCATACATTTCCCCATACAATTTTGTGCTCATGCTCTTAAAGAAAACAAGCAGTCCTATACATATTGACGAGTACTTACTTTTCTCTCAGTTCTAAAGAGATGTAACTTATTATATGAATCATTTAAAAATGGTATGAGTCACAGTCACTCCTACCATTACTGCATTGATTGGAAACCGCTCCTGCAAACGGGTTACAGGTATTAGCTTGAGCATTTGCATCTTGCCACTGGCACCACTCACACAATCCTCTGGAATTCACTAACAATGCAGAAGGAGGAGGCTGGATCCCAAACAGAGCCATCACTTTCACTCCCTCCTCTTCCAGGAAGAGAAAAGGGGCAGGTGGGGGTGGGTGAAGGAGAAAAAGAGGATCAGATTGCTTTAATCAGATACCAGCACAAGTCTGACACAGCATTATTTACCATTCAGGACACACACCTTATCTGTGTATACAGAAGCACAGGCTAGTGTTTGTTATACAGTTCACAGATGAGTAGTACTGTATATTTATTCATGCAGATCCATTTAAGTAAGTTTATGCAAGCTCTAGCTAAAAGAATACTATAAAAATGTTTTATTTATTCTTGAAACTTCTAGCCCCAAAGAACAGGATGTTTAAAATAGTGTAACAGAATGCAATTAAAATACTTATTTTTACAAAACAAGGGGGGGAAAGCAAAGATGGTAATAGAGCTCCTTCAGAATTAAGACAAAAATCAGGAAAATAATGAACAAATCTGGTTTTGTCACTGGTTGTGTTCATTTAGCAATTAAGCATTAATAAGCAATATATGCACATGTATTTATACACATATGCACACGCAAGCCTATCTCTTATTTATACACATATGCACACGCAAGCCTATCTCTTATTTATACACATATGCACACGCAAGCCTATCTCTTATTTATACACATATGCACACGCAAGCCTATCTCTTATTTATACACATATGCACACGCAAGCCTATCTCTTATTTATACACATATGCACACGCAAGCCTATCTCTTATTTATACACATATGCACACGCAAGCCTATCTCTTATTTATACACATATGCACACGCAAGCCTATCTCTTATTTATACACATATGCACACCTAAGCCTATTTCAAGCAGCAGAATCAAGATCTGTGGTTATCATGTGTTCAAACATCCCTTAGACAACATAGAAAACTGTCAATATAGTTCAACAGAAAACACATATGTAAAAGAAACACACTGAACCCATACTCTCGGGACATGTACTAACTATTTTGGTGGGCATATTACATACCACTTGGTAATGCATTTAAAAAACATTCACATGGAGATGAAGTTAAATGCATTTCTTTTGTGTATACTGTATTTTTGCTATATACACGTGTAACCATTTTTATTTTGTATATTTTATATTTCCTTCATTGTTTAATGTGCAAATATCTTTATGCAACCTATTTTTTTTTACCTTCCTGTTGTCAGACTCCCAGAACCTGTGATTTTGACACAATTTACTTCTTCCTGTACTTAGAACTCTGTGACACATTGTCTGTTTCAACAGTGGCGTCACTAGGGGGGGGCGGGGGGGGCGGGCCGCACCCGGGTGACACCCTCCAGGGGGTGACACCAAAAAAAAAAAAAGAATTTTATTTTATTGAAATTCAAAGAAATACAATGTTGAGATGCATAGATTATTTTATTAGAGGCTGGCATTTGTGAACATTAGTGGGACTGGGGAAGTTGTAGACACACAATTTTTTTGCCCCTTGAGCCAGTGCTGCAATTTCAACAAATAGTTTTCCCGGCTGCTTTTGCTTGTTTGTACTTTGCTCCTCCCCTGCCCAATTTCACTATGAATGTTGTGGGTGTGCCGTGGGGCTTGCAAAGTTGCACTGCTAGCCTAAACCTGCCTGCCTATCTGTGCTCACTGCTCAGTGACATGCGGCCAAGGGCTGTGCACTGACAGACTTGGAACAGAGTCAGAGAGCAGAATTTTCATAGTTTGCGCGCCTAAACCTTTTCTTCAGTGATTTATTTTAGAGTGCTCTGTTTATCTTCCATTTGATGTTCTGCTGAGCCAGGGAGCAGCTCTAGGCATGAGCTTCCTAATTAATGCAGTGCAGTTTACATATTTTGTATGTGTGTGTCTGAGTTTTTGTGTGTGTCTCAGTGTTTTTGTGTGTGTGTGTTTTTGTGTGTGTGTTTGAGTGTGTTTCCGAGTGTTTGTGTGTGCATCTGAGTATGTTTTTAAGTGTGTCTGAGTGTTTATGTGTGTTTGCCTGTGTTTTTGTGTGTGTCTGCTTTCTGGGGGGGGGGGGGTGACACCATGACTTACCGCACCGGGTGACACCAACCCTAGTGACGCCACTGTGTTTCAAGTAATAATTTGTAAATCCAATCAAACTAATCAGTATTGCTTCTGACCTAGAGAGGAAATGCTTTTGAAAGCTTGACCTGTAAAATGTATTGTTAGTCCAATAAAAGGCATTACGCCTAAAATTTATATTTTTTATATATATATATATACACACACACACACAATATTCAGTGTTCCAAACACTTGCACAATCAAAATTAGTTAACCAAATTGTGTATACAGTGTTGAAGGTTCTCTATTACTAAACTGGACAGTCCAGTATGTCAGCAGGTTGTTCAGTAGAATATATGTAGTAGTACACCTGACAGGATCTGACCTGAGGTCTAATGTGGGACATAGCTAACAAGGTCTGGTCTGCAGTCAATAGTGTCAAATATATGTGTGTGTGACGTGTAATAAATACATGCCACTGTAAAAAAATAGCAATATATTTTTCTCACATTTAAAAATCTCATGAAGAAAATTGAGACACAATGCATCACACCATTTATAGCAGGTAACATGTATGTATGCATTAGTTTACAAGTAATGTGCTTATTACGATTATGCTTCCAGAGCTACCCCCAACCACTGTCACTCCAACTTACTCCCACTGATTCTACCAGTCTTCACATTTTGTCAGTGAACGTATATAGTCACTGCAGAGGTATCTAACATAATGAAAGATATGCACACATCATGTTTATTTAGATCATATGTAACGACGTATGCAATCATGGTATAAACATGCCGATACATCGGAATATACATACTCAGGTAGCAGAGCTGGATGAATGAAGCTATCTGCACACAGCCTCCAAGCTGGGACCATTCAATGCCTGCTGAAGAGCATCCTTGCTCCGTTATTATGGACGATCACGTGTTCTTTATGCTGCTGCGACACTTTACCGACTCATCCCCATCTTGGCCTAGTGCTCCGTTGTCACGGAACGTCCAGGGAACAATGACAACAAACAACTGAGATGAGACCCGGGGGCGCTCGGCTGCCCTGCAGCAGAAGCAGCAGCTTGTGATGGGAGAGGGCGGAGATAGGGTCAATAGAGAGACCCTCAAGACAGAGGGGTGTCCTATTAGGACTGAAAGATGTTGGCTTCCTCAGTATCTCACAACCTTTTCTTTTGACTATCTATTTTTAGTAAAACAAATATTAACACGTATAATTTTACTGTTTTTTGCAAACATGAGCAAGACAAATTATTAGGAAGCCGGGTTTCATCATTTCTACCCCCACCATCTACAGAATGGGACAGTCCATCAATCTGCAGCTCACTCATATCTCTCCTATGTTCATTTGTTCTGGTCGGGTTAGGAAAAGCGATGTGACGTCACTGACGGTCCGTCCCTTATTAGCCAATGAAAAAAGCCGTGCTGTTCCTGACACCGGCCAGTTCTTTGATGTGAGAGGCGTGCAAAGTCACCGTGCTGAGCAATGCAAGGTGTCATTATTTAACCTACTGTAGGGACATATTAACCTGAACTGGAGCACAGGCGACATTGCCTCTGCTAGTACGGGGTTTTATAAATTTATAAAGTCATTGAAACAGGACGGTGAAAGACACAGAGACATAAATATCTGCTTTAATACGCGGCAGAACAGGTATAAGCGAAATAATATTCCAGATAAATTGTGTGCTGGTGGAAAAAGTCAGTGTGTTGAATGTAACATAAATATAAAATATAATCAATATATAAGATGTTTCTGTTTCTAGAAATATTCAGAAATGGGTACTTATTTTTCACTACATGAGGGGGTACAGGTCACCTATTATTTGAGAAACTATTCGTAAGCCTATGAATGGCTATATTATGGGGTTGATTTATCAAGCTGCTGCGGATAGGGGAGCACATTGGCGTCCCTGTCCGCTACAGGTCGGCTCTGGCTGGCTGAATTCTGCTATTTTGTGCTTGCGTCAACCCTGCCCGCGCACAGCCAATCATGCGCGGACAGGAGCTGTCAATCTCCCCGTTCGGACGAGACCAGGGAGATTGAAATTCGCCACCTAAGAGGTGGTGAAAGGTTAGGTAAGCAGCAGTATGATGACCGCTGCTTGTTAAATACGAACTGCATGTTCTCTTGTGAGAAACTGCAGTCGTAAGGGGTGCGAAGCCTGCCGAAGGCTTTAATAAATCGACACCTATGGGTGGAGCTCTAACAGTTACACTCGAGCGATAAGGGGTTTATTGCGGGTGTTTGCATTCATCAGGTTTTTTGCTCGTATTACAAGTTGAAAGTAAACGCGATCACGTGAGCGCAATTAAAGAAAACGCGCTGGTTACAAAGTACACTTACACTTCATAATAACACCATCTAATAAAAAATATTTAAAAAATAATGCACAAAAAAGTTATAAGGGCTCAAAGATATGACGTCTCAGCCAGGTGTTATAAAAAAAAGGCAGGCAAAGGGCTTTAACATTTAAATATATACATGTTTAAAGATGTATGTTTATTTATTTATATATGTATATATATGTACGTATATTTGTGTGTACATATGTATTTATATGTGTACATATGTATTTAGGGACATATATACATATAAACACATAAATACATATATAGACATATTTAAAAGTGCATTGGAGCCCTTTGCAGTCAAGTAGATGAACGATACAGAAGAATTCGTATTGTGCAGACTTCTAGACCTCTAAAAAGCTAAAACTCCCCCCCAAAAAAACGACTCCCCCTGGGTTAATGAGCGAATACTAAAACACACAGGAGTAGTGCTAAAAAAGCAGTCAAGGGCTTCCAATCAATAATAATTTTAATAAAATATTTATAAAATACACAATATATACAATGAATATTAAAGACAATTATATATATAACCAATGCTGGTATCCTTATTAGAATCACTAGTAGATTAATCACACATTTAAGTTAAAAACCCTCTCTGGAGGTATATACAAATCTAGCATTGGATCAAGATATATAGCACACGTATCTTAGATATAAATAATAAAATACTGGGTGTATTAAAACATTCAAGAATTATACAATGTAAAAAGTAAGGCTCCACAGCATTAAATCCCTACGCTCCGCCAAACTTATTTAAAACTTGATAGTTTGTGACAATATAAATACATAGATAAAGTAGGTGCTCTGAAAGTTTGGTTCCCCAGTGTGTAATTGGACACTTGTCAATGTAAGAGGTGTGGTAACAGTTTAAAACCTTCTACTGAGCAGTTCTACGGTCAGTCCATCGCTCACTGGTTATTCTTTAATTTCCTCTGATCTCTATTGGGTTTATCACGGGTGTTTGCACGCATCAGGTTTTTTCACTCGTATTATAAGATGAAAGTAAACACGATCACGTGAGCGCAATTAAAGATAGCGCGCAGGTGTGAAGCCTGCCGAAGGCTTTAATAAATCGACCCCTATGGGTGGAGCTCTAACAGTTACACGCGAGCGATAAGGGGTTTATCGCGGGTGTTTGCATGCATCAGGTTTTTTGCTCGTATTACAAGTTGAAAGTAAACACGATCACGTGAGCTCAATTAAAGACAACACGCTGGTTACAAAGTACACTTACATCTCATAATAACACCATCTAATAAAATGTATTTAAAAAATATTGCACACAAAAGTTATAAGGGCTCAGATATGAGTTCTCAGCCAGGTGTTAGAAAAAAAAGGCAGGCAATGGGCTTTAACATTGAAATACATACATATACATGTTTAAAGATGTATGTGTGTATATATATATATATATATATATATATATATATATATATATATATATATATATATAATGTGAATATTTGTACATATGTATTTATATGTGTATATATGTATTTACAGACATATACACATATAAACACATAAATACATATATAGACATAGTTAAAAAAAAACATTTAAAAGTGCTTTGGAGCCCTTTGCAGTAAAGTAGATGAAAGCATATAAAATCATATTTATGCCATATTGACATTTAATAAAGTGTTTACGTTTTGTACTGTAAACCTTTCTCATTCCAATGTTCTGCAAGGAATAATGGAATATGTTCTAAGTATTATAAAAATACAAAAATAAAATAATATGTTACAGCAGGCTTGGCTACCTGGAGCCCCATGAGCACATGTGACCCTCTGCACTAGTTTTTGAACTAAAGGCGTGCCATAGGTTTTGTGGCGCCAGGAAAAATCAGAACTAACTAATGTTTGCTTTGGGAACTGCTGTTTGGTGGGCAAACTAAGGTGGACACAATTTAAAAGAGCCCTCTGGAGTGGGGAAAAGTAGATAAAGGGTGCCATGTAACCTTAATTTGGCCCTGTGACAACGGATATTTTCAGGAATACCGTATATTATCATTTTGGTGTTTAGAAAGCAAAAATCTATATGCAGCACCTAAGGCTTCTAAAATATTGATCTCTGGCCCCAATGTGTTATAAAGTTGGCCATCACTTTGTTAGAGCATTTTATATTTGCACTATTGCTTGCTATATAACTATGGGCTAGATGGAGCACTAATTTATAGCGCGGCCACAAATGGGCAAATTCGCCTGTTTACCGGTGCAAGATAAATAACCAGCCATTACAAATGGCTGGTTATTGCTACCGCGAGCTTGCGGTAGTAAATAGCGCTCATAAAATTAACCAGAGATCAGATCTCTGGTTAATTTGATAAATGTCCCCCAATTGGCCCCAAAATACTGTGGTGTGTGTTTCATTAAAAAATAACAATTGTAGCATTTTCATTTTTTAATAAAATAACTATAAGAAGCAGTAATGAGGGGTGTAAATTGGCAGGTGTGGGGTGTTAGAAAAAAAACTGCACTGACAAGTGCCTTTACATTGCGGTCTATGGGGACTAGGTGTTCACAGTAAATAACATAAATTATGCTTACCTGATAATTTTCTTTTCTTCTGACAGGAAGAGTCCACAGCTACATTCATTACTTTTGGGAATTCAGAACCTGGCCACCAAGAGGAGGCAAAGGCACCCCAGCCAAAGGCTTCAAATACCTCCCCCACTTCCCTCATCCCCCAGTCATTCTGCCAAGGGAACAAGGAACAGTAGGAGAAATATCAGGGTGATTTTAAAAAAGGTGCCAGAAGAACAAAAATAAACTTCCGCCTCAAAATAAAGCGCGGGCGGGAGCTGTGGACTCTTCCTGTCAGAAGAAAAGAAAATTATCAGGTAAGCATAATTTAAGTTTTTCTTCTTTAACAGGAAGGAAGAGTCCACAGCTGCATTCATTACTTTTGGGAAAACAATACCCAAGCTAGAGGACACTGAATGCAAACAAATGGTGGGTACAAAAATGCAGCTCATTCGAAAGGCACCACAGCCTGAAATTACTTGACACCCTACAAAAAACTATAATGACAAGGGATAAACCGGAGCCCGGGTAACCACTCATCAGTTACACAACCTGCAAAGCCATGCTAGAGACCACTCAGACCCAGAGTCTGCTGAGCATAAGGCCTCCGAGGAGTCAGCCCTGCGTCACTCCACTCCCACAAATCCAAAACCGATAAAAACCTCTATAAACCCCCGAGAGGGAGAGTAGAGGAACCAAGGAGATCTGAAGGACCATCCAAAACTGACTTAAATCAAAACTGGTCAAAATGTCTATCTACCCCCGAGAGGGAGAATAGAGGCCCCATGAGACATCTAAAATACCCAATCAACTTAGAGCAACCCGAGGTTGCTGCAGGACCACTATCTAGGGAAACAAACTCCCAAGGAGGACAAGGACCAGAAGATAAGTCCATAGTCAGGAGAAAACGTCACTAAGATGACCGGAAGGCCATGCTCAAATACCTGACACAGCACCATACCAACTATGGTGTTCCAGAACCCGCAAGTTCGCCCTTGTAACCTAGACAAGACCAGACCCGTCAGGTTATGCATAGACAAGCAGAGACAGGAGAACCGTCCCAGCAGCTTAAAAAGAGCTCTTCAAGAGAGCACAGAGACACCTGTGAACAAAACTCGTGATGACCCATCCACAAGCAACAAAGTCGTCTTAAGCCATCTTGGGACTCATCCCACTGAAAAGAGCTGAAAAATCTTGACAACAGTTCCCAACCAGAAAATACCGGAATCCAAGGAGCGATCCATTCCGGCAACAGCCTCCGCCAGTAGAGAGGCACTCAGAGTCCCCCCAACAAAGGGGGAGGACAGATTTAAAAAGTAAACAGTCCATGCTGCAAAAGCAGACTGATCCCTGACCTTCCTTCCAGGATAACGGTCCCAGCACCCAAGGCTAGTGAAAGATCTTTACAGACAAGAGTCTCAGACCCTCGGAAGAAAAAAAGGATGGATCTACGAGGCATCAAAGGCCCAGAGTAGAACTCTGACCGCTACTAAAAATTAGCATGCAATGGTAGATGAATACAGCACTTTGTGTAAAGGTGGTGCACGGTGTGGGAGGTAGCTGCAATAGCCTCTGTGATAATTATGCACTCGTAGTAACACCAGCACCAGTATCTTGAATATCAATACTTTTTATTAGAGGTTACATTAAAAGCAGCAACGTTTCGTGGTGAACCCACTTAGTCATGCTGATTGTATCACATTGTTTCAAACAATTTATATCTTTCTTTGGCGCCAACCGGCTTCAATTTTGGTAGTTTTACACCCCCTAGTGGTTATCCAATGCAATGTGTATACAAAATGTTAAAAACAAATGTACCTGACTAAACAGATTACATATGGCAATGATTAATGTATAAATAGTTTTACCATTATTGTACATACTTATATTGTCACTGATATTTAACATAATTATGCTAACCTTCCAGTTTTCAATGTCTTATTATAATGTGATCTCAATAATGTAAACACATAGGTAAAGTACCCTTGTTGTTTGCAACTTATCATATTGAAACTTTTTATAGTAAACTTTTTTTCGCATACAGTTATACTTTGAGTGATAATAAGTTTAAAGTTTTTGACTTATACTTTAAGGGAATTTTTATACTTTAAGAGAAACAATTAAGGTCAAAATCCCTGTTCAACCCTCTGGGAATAAGAGTATCCAATTGGTATATCCATCTCATCTCTTGTTGTTGTAGGATTTTTTCTCTATTAGTCCCATTGCGCTGAACAGGGATGTGTTGTATAATCTGCCAGCGTAGCTGGCTTACACTATGACCTTTTTCTAAAAAATGTTTGGATAGAGGTGCCTCCAAATTCTTTTTCCTTATGTTTGACCTGTGTTGACTCAGTCTGTCTTTTACTTTCTGTGTGGTCTCTCCTAAGTAATACATGGAACATGGGCATTTTATGAGATAGACTACATAGCTAGTATCAAAAGTGTGAAATCCCCTAATATCATAACGTCTGCCATTGTGTGGATGATAGAAGTTTGGACCTTTTATGACTGAATTGCAACTGACACATCCCAGGCAGGGGTAACAGCCATTTCTTTTTGCTTGCATGTATGTTTGTGTATCCCTTCTCTCTGATCCCACATCGCTTCTTATAAGGTGGTCTCGGATGTTTTTTACCCTCCTATATGCCATTAAAGGGTAATCCCTGAACTGTTCAATACTGGGGTTACAATCCTTAAGTATATGCCAATGCTTTTTTATAGCTTTTGCTACAGCTTGGCTATGTGAGCTATGTTGTGACACAAATACTAGTCTGTCTTGTTTTTTGGTTTTTTCTTTGAATGCCCTAGGTGTAGTGATGTCTTTAATTGTTTGACTCAGCAGTTGTGTAGGGTATCCTCTTTGTTTAAATTTATTTGACATTTCCAACAGCCTTTTATTCTTAACTTCTGGTGTGTTTACTATTCTCTGTACCCTTAATAATTGACTCTTGGGTAATGAGTTAATAAGGCCTTTTGGATGGAAGCTGTTATATTCCAATAAGGTGTTCCTATCAGTCTCTTTAGAAAAGATATCTATGTCGAGTCTATTCTGTCCTTTAGTAATCTCAGTGTCAAGAAATGTTATACTCTCTTCACTATATGTCAAGGAAAATTGTAAGCCTCTTACCATAGTATTGAGTTCTCTTGTGAAATCTTCTAGTTCTCCAATGCTGCCCCACCACACGCCAAACACATCATCTATGTAGCGCCACCATACTGTTCCGTACTGTCTAAATAGATGATTTTCATATACTTGGCGCTCCTCAAACTCATTCATGTAGAGGTTGGCGTATGATGGGGCAACATTGGAGCCCATGGCTGTCCCCCTTACTTGTATGTACCAGTCATCCTGGAAAAGGAAGAAATTCCAATATAATACCAGACGCAACAGATCTTCCAAAAAACAACATTGTGTTTGTGAATAACCACCACTGACCATCAGCACCTTTCTTATAATTGCAATGCCTGTTTCATGGCTGATAGAGGTATACACTATCACACTCGCAGAATACTACCGAGTGAAAAGAATCCCAAGAGGTCTAAGGATGAGCACAACACCTACTCTCCTTAGGGATAATGTGGATTACTGTGATAAATTCGAATCTATCATCAACAAGTGCTCCTATTACCTGATGGTCTGCACTGTAGAAGCACTACTGCAGGAGATCGAAAAACAAACTGAGACAGTCAATAAACAGCGTATAGAATTACTCACAGCACTCACCACAGAGGAGCTGAAGAAATTGGAAGACAAGATCGAAGAAAAAATCACAGCTGAGAAAACGATTATCCAGGAAACCAAGCGAGTCAAGTTTCTTCGTGATGAAGAAGATTACCGCACTGGACGCGTGTATAGATGGCGTTGTGGTAACCAGGGTTACCAATCGGTCCGTAGATTCAACAACACGAAAAGAGCCAATAGAAACAGAAACCGGCATACACGTGACACAAACATCACTACCGGAACCGACACGTCATCAGACGACGCCACACAGTACCCTTTGGGAAACTCCAGCAGCAGCGGCGAGAGCGATTCCGCCGGGGAGGCCGCAAACACAGGAGCCAGAGAAGGCAAGAAAATGAAGAATGTGAGAGGCCAAGGGGAACAGCGGAAATCACAACGGAAGCCGCAGCCGAAGAAGTGATCCAAGAACAAGACACAGTGGTAAATATTTCCAAGCATACGTTTACCACCAATGAATTGAATGTATTGAACAAAGGACTGTCTTTTTGCCCTTACCAGGACTTAAATTTTTTTGAATTAACCAAGGACTTACATAAATTTTACAGAAATGTGAAGTTAAAAATTTGGTTTAATGAGATGCACGATATTACCATTGACAACCGAAAAAAAGATAAGGAACATAACATGTTAAATTTGGATAATTTGGGACTTAGAAAGAAGAGTCACTTTAACCCTAACTTAGCCAATCATAGCCTTAACACATTAACTAAGCTGGTAGATTTAGAAATTGCATCACTTAAAAATAAAATAAAAAAACAAAACAACAAAAAGTTTAAGCCTATCAATTTCCTTAAACAGGACCAGCAGGCATTAAAAAGTCTAAAGAGTGATAACAGTATTATACTCAAGGGGGCTGATAAGGGAGGTGCCACTGTAGTGATGGATAAACATTATTATGTTAGCGAAATCAGAGACCAGCTCAGTGACACCTCCACTTATAGGAAAATATCTAGCAACCCCCTTGGTGCAATACAAAAAGAAATCAACCACATTGTGAAACGGGCTGAAAACCAGCTAATAATTGATAAGAAATTAGCTGATTATTTGCAGGTAGAGGACCCAAAAATACCCATTTTTTATACGGTCCCTAAAATTCATAAAGACCCCACTAGACCACCAGGCAGGCCTATTGTTTCATGTGTAGGTTCAGTATATACCAATATAGCAATTTATCTAGATAAATTGCTGCAACCAGAAGTGGTAAAAATGGCCAGTTATCTGAAAGATACAGGTCATTTTTTGGATAAAATAAAATCTTTAGAATTGCAGTCTGATAGATATATACTTTACACAATGGATGTTAAGAGTTTGTATACCTCTATCAGCCATGAAACAGGCATTGCAATTATAAGAAAGGTGCTGATGGTCAGTGGTGGTTATTCACAAACACAATGTTGTTTTTTGGAAGATCTGTTGCGTCTGGTATTATACTGGAATTTCTTCCTTTTCCAGGATGACTGGTACATACAAGTAAGGGGGACAGCCATGGGCTCCAATGTTGCCCCATCATACGCCAACCTCTACATGAATGAGTTTGAGGAGCGCCAAGTATATGAAAATCATCTATTTAGACAGTACGGAACAGTATGGTGGCGCTACATAGATGATGTGTTTGGCGTGTGGTGGGGCAGCATTGGAAAACTAGAAGATTTCACAAGAGAACTCAATACTATGGTAAGAGGCTTACAATTTTCCTTGACATATAGTGAAGAGAGTATAACATTTCTTGACACTAAGATTACTAAAGGACAGAATAGACTCGACATAGATATCTTTTCTAAAGAGACTGATAGGAACACCTTATTGGAATATAACAGCTTCCATCCAAAAGGCCTTATTAACTCATTACCCAAGAGTCAATTATTAAGGGTACAGAGAATAGTAAACACACCAGAAGTTAAGAATAAAAGGCTGTTGGAAATGTCAAATAAATTTAAACAAAGAGGATACCCTACACAACTGCTGAGTCAAACAATTAAAGACATCACTACACCTAGGGCATTCAAAGAAAAAACCAAAAAACAAGACAGACTAGTATTTGTGTCACAACATAGCTCACATAGCCAAGCTGTAGCAAAAGCTATAAAAAAGCATTGGCATATACTTAAGGATTGTAACCCCAGTATTGAACAGTTCAGGGATTACCCTTTAATGGCATATAGGAGGGTAAAAAACATCCGAGACCACCTTATAAGAAGCGATGTGGGATCAGAGAGAAGGGATACACAAACATACATGCAAGCAAAAAGAAATGGCTGTTACCCCTGCCTGGGATGTGTCAGTTGCAATTCAGTCATAAAAGGTCCAAACTTCTATCATCCACACAATGGCAGACGTTATGATATTAGGGGATTTCACACTTGTGATACTAGCTATGTAGTCTATCTCATAAAATGCCCATGTTCCATGTATTACTTAGGAGAGACCACACAGAAAGTAAAAGACAGACTGAGTCAACACAGGTCAAACATAAGGAAAAAGAATTTGGAGGCACCTCTATCCAAACATTTTTTAGAAAAAGGTCATAGTGTAAGCCAGCTACGCTGGCAGATTATACAACACATCCCTGTTCAGCGCAATGGGACTAATAGAGAAAAAATCCTACAACAACAAGAGATGAGATGGATATACCAATTGGATACTCTTATTCCCAGAGGGTTGAACAGGGATTTTGACCTTAATTGTTTCTCTTAAAGTATAAAAATTCCCTTAAAGTATAAGTCAAAAACTTTAAACTTATCACTCAAAGTATAACTGTATGCGAAAAAAAGTTTACTATAAAAAGTTTCAATATGATAAGTTGCAAACAACAAGGGTACTTTACCTATGTGTTTACATTATTGAGATCACATTATAATAAGACATTGAAAACTGGAAGGTTAGCATAATTATGTTAAATATCAGTGACAATATAAGTATGTACAATAATGGTAAAACTATTTATACATTAATCATTGCCATATGTAATCTGTTTAGTCAGGTACATTTGTTTTTAACATTTTGTATACACATTGCATTGGATAACCACTAGGGGGTGTAAAACTACCAAAATTGAAGCCGGTTGGCGCCAAAGAAAGATATAAATTGTTTGAAACAATGTGATACAATCAGCATGACTAAGTGGGTTCACCACGAAACGTTGCTGCTTTTAATGTAACCTCTAATAAAAAGTATTGATATTCAAGATACTGGTGCTGGTGTTACTACGAGTGCATAACTAAAAATTAGCATGCTACCCTGAACCATGACAGGAACCTCATGCTCGGGTCCAAGGAACCCTACTCTGCAGCCTTCCATAAGAAGGAATACTCCTCCAGGGAAGAAAATACTCTGACCCACAGCATTCCAATTCCAGTAATCAATTCCGTGATACTGAGAATGCAGAGAGGGAAAAAACCCTACAAGGCGAGAAAAACAAGGACCCACGGGCCCTCAACAGATACTGAGGTACCTCCAACCCAAGAAGAACACGTAAAAATTCCTTCCCCACCCTAGGTGAGAAGAAGATTAACCAACGGAAAACACCCTACTAGAGGCCAACCCTCGGCTGATATTGTCAGCCCAGTTGAATATGAATAGCAACTGGAGCCTACCAGGAAGCATCAGATGTCCTAGCAGACAAGTAGGGACCTGACAGAAAACCTCAAATTGAAGCCTCAGGTTGATATTATCTCTCATAAGAGTCAGAAACCCCTAAGGTTAAGCAGAAACATCCATACCCTTTACAGGCAAGAGACATGGTCCTTAACCGGAGTCCTTGAAAAACGGAACTGATCCAAAGATCTGAAGCCCCTGAGGAACCCATAAGCTGCCTCCTATGGTTAGAAGTGCACCCATACAGAGCCTTCCGCCATCTAAAGTCCTTAGATGTAAAATACAGAGCAATATCCACAAACCCAAGAGTCTGAAAAGAACTCCCGACCGGTTTAGGAAAGGGCCACTAATACCCTTGGATCACAAGGTAATCCATGTAGACAGGCCTAACGACCTGACCCCACACTGGAAGGCTAAATGGTCAGTTTCCTTACCCCAGACAGGCAAGCAGGCTGTAACTCACCCCAGACCGCCTACTCTCAAGCCTGAAGGGCTAGATTTTTAAAAAGATCTATGGGTAGCACACAAGTCACTGACCATGGTATGACAAGGGGCAGTTTTTATCTTTAACAAACGTCAGTCTCCAGAGATCCCTGTTGGATCGATCTCCCGACATCCTTGAATGGAATAACAATGGGAGCCTCGCAGGTCCTGGTGAAATGACAGGGAGACCCCTGCACTCCACGCACTAGAGCAAACGAAACATTGATAAAAGGAAGAAGGACACCTCCACTCTTCGATAACAAATGACCCAACCAAAGACGGGAGGGAAGGAAACCTAGCCACAGCAAAAAGAATGCGACTAGGCTACAAGAGTCGTCATTCGGAGATACCGCAAGTGAAGACTCAAACGTCCACTTAATCAGATACTAAACCTCCGGAAATCAATCACATTTCCAGACTTCCAAATGAATGGAAAACTGCGGCTCTGAGTCCTCAGGGGACCTAGAACCCACGATGACGTCTGAAAAAGTCGGTCATGCATCTCAAGCAATATTGCCAGCAAAAAAACAACCTATATCAGAGCACACAACCCTCCTACCAGAAGCGTTGGAACTACGCCCAGGCCCCAAACTTCGTTGTAGGATCCGAGTCCGGAGTCCATAACACTAGGCATTATTATTTTATTTTTATTTTTTTTTCAAAGCCGATAGGCTAATCAGCACCACAAGGGTAACATGAAGCCAAGAAACAGTAGACAGCGCCCAACCAGTACCTGCCTGGTATAAGAGCACTTCAGAATCTGTCTAAGGTCCAAGAAAAATTGACCCGAAGGCTCGATAATATGAACTAGAAAACATAATCTCGGACTTAACCAAAGTGCACAACTTCGAGGAAGTGCCCATGCGACCACAAAATTGCAAGTATTGGTTCCAGAGAAAGAACGTTCTCAAAATGAAAGTTATATCAGCCATAAGCGTTATACAAATAAATCAAATACATCCTGTCCGGATCTAAAATAAAAGTAAGGCAGCACCTGCGGGTGAACGCCCAAGGGAAAAAAAAGGTACGCCCAACCGGACCAGCCGATCAGAAGGCTCCCTTCACCCAAGCTCAAAACTGGAACCGACACATAAAATGAAGAAAAACAGAGACGATAAGGAGATTAACTTTATCCACAAAATGTCTATCTAGGTTGCCATCCGGCATCTAAGGCTTCTAATCCCTCGGCCCACTAGGACTGGGATCCTCTAGCAATGCCAAAACATGTCTTTAGTAGGACATGAAAACGTACCAACCTATAACGGAAGGCAAAATTATCTCTTGCCGGATTGACAAACGACTCCGGCCCCAAGATTGGGGCCCCTGAAGCCTCAGAGGCCCCCGCTTCCCCAGGAGGCAGAACTGAATTGGGCAATCCCCCGCCCAGCAGGCCCTGGTTGACAGAACACGGGCAGTATCTTAAAAATATTTCATATGGGAGATACAAATGAGCCAAGGCCGCAGATATGGCAATGCGGAACCGTGCCGTAACCTCTGTAGGAAACAGGCCACCTTCCAGAGAAGGAGTAAAAAACCAAAGGGACACCTGCTTGCATAGCAAAGGAAGTTTCTGGGACATGGGCCTCGCAGGACCTAGCATCCTCGGGGGCGGACGGCTCAACGCACTCTGAGGACCCTGAATCGGGAGAAGAGAGTACTCTGGAACGGCAATTGGAAAATAACTGATGGGCATGGATAACCCGGTCCATTTCATATTCATCACAAGACGCATTCTCCGCATCGGAGACATCCGTATCTAAAAAGTCAGAATCCTCCATCATGGGATTACAAAAATGACAAAGGGTAACTGACACCTTCTTTACACCCCCAATGGCTGGGGCACTCACCACCTTCCGTGAACCAGACAACCGACGAGCAGACTCTCTCTGTCGCCACACAGTCAGCATACGGAAGTAAAAACAACGTAACCGCACCCGGTCACGAGGTGCACCGTGCAAGTCATAAAATAGCGCGCAATCTAAAGATCACGCCAAATGACGATAAGGCCGTTAATGTTCCGAAAAGCCATGAGCCTAAAGTATTACTACATCTCAGCAGATAGAACAACATAACAAACATGATTAAAGGTAGGGTCCCGGTGGGACTCCTTTTATCTTAAAATAAGGAATCATGGGTTAATATCCCCTTGAACAGGGGGGTTCAAGGGGATATTAACCCATGATTCCTTATTTTAAGATAAAAGGAGTCCCACCGGGACCCTACCTTTACGTTAACTTCACATAATGAAGTAAAATGAAACGATCTTACCGGAATCTACACCGTGGAACAGGAACACGGCCCTTCAAGTGTGACAGATAGTAGCCTCGCTTCTGACATGGACTTGAGTGAACAAAGGCAGGCAGCGAAACTCGTTAATGCTGATTGCCAAGGAGCTGTTAATATGAGTCGGGATGGTTTTGCAGAAAAACTCTCCCTGCATCTCCGGACTCTAACTTTCATCCATGCTCTCACTGAGAGGCTGACAGGACTACTTAAAACTCCAGTCCCATTTCGAAAAGTACTACCCTCCATAAGAGACTTAACTCGAACTTCTGACACTTCTCTTCCAACCTCCTGTGACGAAAGGCAAATAATGACTGGGGGATGAGGGAAGTGGGGGAGGTATTTGAAGCCTTTGGCTGGGGTGTCTTTGCCTCCTCCGGGTGGCCAGGTTCTAAATTCCAAAAGTAATGAATGCAGCTGTGTTTAAGAAGAAAATATATGCATATGCTTATATACAAATATATTTATGTGTTAATATGTGTATATAAATAGAAAACAATGGCAGTTAGTTGTGGACACCACTCAGTAAAGGAACCAGTGAATAGTATGTTGTAATATACACTGTATCTAAACTTTCCCAACTGGGTGTAGGTAGCAGCACATGCCTTCTGTGGAGACCGTTAGCAGATAAAAGTCCCTTGTATTCACCCTGGTGTCACCTCTGTGTAAAAGACCTGTAAAATTCCTAGGCGACAAGTTATGAATAAACAGTAGTAAAGAAAAGTTCCGCTATGGAAACGCTCACCCGGGTAAGGTGTGTAGAGAATCTCCTAAAAAGTTAATCAGTCTGTACTCTAGTATTGCTACAGGAATCCTCCAGCTCACACCACCTCCGGCGTTTTCCTCAATTAGAACATAGCGCATACGCTGTGGGTGACGTCATCCAGGGGGGGCGGGCATCAACGGGATCTGAGTTGTTCTGCGCTCCTGACAGTTAAACGGTACTGTGCTGTAACGACCAAGGGAAGTAACAAAAAGTTACATGCTCACTTGTAAAGGCTCCTCCGATATAAAAACAAAGATCCGGAGCACAAGGAAAAATAAATAAAACAACTTTTATTAAAGCTTACAGCATCTTTACAAAAGAAGCACAATATAAAAAGGAGGGTGAGTCAGACCCAGACTGCTGACATGTTTCGGCTATGTAATCACTGGTAAAGGCTCCTCCGATGTTCTGATAGTGAATGCTTTATACAGTTTTCTGTCTTCCTATTGGATAAAACCTAAAAACAAAGAACAACTCTCCCTCTTCTTATTGGTAGTAACACTCTGCTTCTACTTACAAAGTCTAGAGGTATAAGCTTCTTATCATTACTCTGCAACAATATTTGATTATATATACTGCAATATCAAAAAACACATATCCATCATGTAAGGCACATTAACTAATACGTATTTGCCGGTAATAATAATATTATTCTAAATATATAGTTAGTAAATACAGAACGGTTACAGCTGGCCACTACCATACGTATTTATGTATCATTAGTAACAAATAACATGTCAATCGGTAATGAATATATGTTCCTCACTACAACATGTAGGTCCAACTCAAATGGAGAAAATTATAAATCCACAGACGTGATATACCCAAGCTAAATCCTACAGAGATTATCCCAATTCCTTTATCCAAGAACAATATTGACACAATTAATGTAAAATGTGTGACCAGGTACTATTATCAGTTGCAAAAGTTGATAAGGTCATACTCTGAATTAAGACCACTATATGTTCTTGTGTTAAGTTTGTGTATCCAAAAAAAACCTCTTTTTTGGCCAATACTCTGTTCAACTCTCCACCTCTCTTATTTGGCTTGACCTGATCAATTATGGTCCAGACCAAAGTATCTGCTCATTTGTCATGCACCCTTGTAAAATGCTGAATGAGTGGAGTAGATAGGGAACCCAGCTTATTATTAGATAAATGTTCCCGTATCCTCGTCCTTACTTCTCTTGTGGTAAGGTCAACATACTGGATATGGCAATCCGTGCATGACAATAGATAGATAGCATTGGTGGATCTACAGTTGGCACAAAAACTGGCTTTGAAACTTTCACCCATGTTATAACTCTTGAAAATGCCCCCTTGCCTAATATATTTACATGCTTTGCAGCCACTGTGGCTGCATTTGAAGACTCCCTTGCATTGTAACAATGAACTGGTAGGCTTAGAACTGCTGGGTAATTGTGTAGGTGAAATAATATTCCTTAATGTTCTTGCTTTCCTGTATGAATACCTACATCCCTTTTCCATTAATCTCCAAATCTTATCATCTGCCGAAAGGCATGAAAGATGTCTCAGCACAATACTACAAATATTGTGATATTGATCATTGTATTGTGTGATAAAATTCACTCCTTTCCAATTAGTTTCCTCCTGAGTTTTCTGTTTAATAAGGTCTTTCCTATCTATGGTGTCCACTCATGATTTGGTGTCCCTTATTAGCGTTTTGGAGTAGCCTCTTTCATTGACCCATTTGGAAAGATCTAGGGCCTGTTTCTAATAACTACACTCTTGGGAATTATTAATTTTGGTTCTTATAAACTGGCCCTTAATTACTGCTATAAAGACACTCCTTGAATGACAGCTATGAGTAATGCAACACATTATTCCCTGTAATGGGCTTTCTGGAACAGTTCTACCTGAACAGATCCCTCTATCATTCCTCTCAAGGTAATATCTAAGTAATCTATCGAATTTCCACCAAATTCCCAAGTGAACTCTAGTCCTAATTTGTTGTCATTTGAACACTGTACAAAAGTATTAACCTCCGATTCATTGCTCTCCCAGACCAACAAAAGGTCATCTATGTACCGTCTGAAATAACAACTCTTGTTCTTGAGGGGGTGTGAACCACCATAAATGTGGGACAGCTCCCACCAACCCATGACCAGGTTGGCATAGGAAGGAGCAAACTTCGCCCCCATAGCTGTTACATATCTCTGGAGGTAAAACACTCCCTCAAACTGAAAGAAATTATGAGTCAACAAAAAATCGGTTAGTACAAATTCACAAAATTCATAATTAATTCTGGAAGATTTCTTCAAATAAAAGTATACAGCCTCCAGCCCCACTGAGTGGGGAATTGAGGAATAAAATGACTTTACATCGATGGTTACCCAGTTGAAATGTGGCTTCCACTCAAATGTTGCCATTTCTGACAACATTTGTTTGGTATCTCTTAGATCAGGGTTCTTCAAACTTTTTTTTTCCAAGACCCAGTGCACTGATGCCACATACCTTTGCAGCCCTATTCTTATGCTTAGTCTGAAAATTCTGAAGTAATATACAACAAGATAGCTGCAAATTCTGACAAAGTGACTAAAATGCATGCATACTTTATTCCTGATTGTAGTCAAACTTGAAAGTGTTGTAAAACGTTATAACACACACACTCTCATACAATACATACACACTCATACAACACACACACCACACACTCTCATACAACACACCGCACATACTCTCATACAACACACACATACACCACACAGTCATATAACACACACATACCTCACACTCTCATACAACACACACACACACACCAAACATACTCATATAACACACACACACTCATATAACACATACACCACACACTCTCATACAACACACACATTATCATACAACACACCACACACTCTAGTACAACACACACACCACACACTCTCATAGAACACACACACACACCAAACACACTCATATAACGCACACCACACACACACTCATATCATTCACCACACACACCCCACATACTCACCACACACACTTACAGTGGCGGCTGGTGAATTTTTAGGATGGTGGGGCACAAGGCCCTGCCCCTATGAGAAAGCCACGCCCCTTTGAAAAAGGCAGGCCCCTTTTAAAAGCCACACCCCTTTGAGAAAGTCACGCCCCTCAAATGGCCCCACCCATTTGAACCAGCAGTGTTTTTGGTCATCGTCTTGTTGAAATATCCAGCCCCTGGGGTAACTTCAACTAAAGTTTGTGCCTGATTCCTCAACATTATTCTCAAGTATCTGCTGAAATTGAGTGGAATCCATGAGACCCTCAACAAGATTCCCAGTACCGGCACTGGCCACACAGCCCCACACTGCATGATGTAACATCCACCAAATTTTACTGTGTGGGTAGCAAGTGTTTGTCTTTGAATGCTGTGTTCTTTTGCCACCATGCATAACACCCCTTGTTATGACCAAATAACTCAATCTTTGTTTCATGAGTCTACAGCACCTTATTCCAAAAGGAAGCTAGCTTGTCCAAATGTGCGTTTGCATACCTCAAGAGACTCTGTTTGTGATATGTGTACATAAAAGGCTTGTTCCACATCATTCTCCCATACAGCTTCTCCTTGTGCAAAGTGTGCTGAATTGTTTAACGCTGCACATTGACACCATCTGCAGCAAGATGATGTTGTAGGTCTTTGGAGGTGGTCTGTGGGCTGTTTTTGACCGTTCTCACCATCCTTTGCCTTTGCCTCTCCGATATTTTACTTGGCCTGCTACTTCTGGCCTTAACAAGAACTGTGCCTGTGCTCTTCCATATCCTCACCATGCTCACTATGTTCCTCACAGTGGACACTGACATCTTAAATCTATGCAATAGCTTTTTGTAGCCTTCTTCTAAACCATGATGTTGAACACTCTTTGTTTTTAGGTCATTTGAGAGTTGTTTTGAGCCCCCCATGTTGCCACTCTTCAGAGGAAAGTCATAGAGAACAACTTGCAATTGGCCACCTTAAAACCTTTTCTCATGATTGGATACACCTGTCTATGAAGTTTAAGGCTTAATGGGCTCACCAAACCAATTTTGTGTTCCAATTAATCAGTGCTAGGTAGTTACAGGTATTCAAATCAACAAAATAACAAGGGTGCCCAAATGTATGCACCTGTCTAATTTTGTTTTGATGCATATTGCACATTTTCTGTTAATCCAATAAACCTAATTTCACTACTGAATTTTTACTGTGTCCTTCATTTATTTGATAGATCAAAATGAAATTACTGATCCAAACAGCCAATTATTTATAACTAAAAATCATGGAAATTGTCAGGGGTGCCTAAACTTTTGCATACAACTGTATATGATTTCATGCACTCAAACTGTATTAAAGTAATGTATTCAGATATGAAATATATTTTTATGAAATGTAACATCAATTATATATAAATACTATGCTCCAATACAGCTCACAGGCAGGATATCTAAAAAATATACAAAGGGAACATTTGTTAAAGTTTAAGCTTCAAAAACATAATTTATGCTTACCTGATAAATTCCTTTCTTCTGTAGTGTGATCAGTCCACGGGTCATCATTACTTCTGGGATATTACTCCTCCCCAACAGGAAGTGCAAGAGGATTCACCCAGCAGAGCTGCATATAGCTCCTCCCCTCTACGTCACTCCCAGTCATTCGACCAAGGACCAACGAGAAAGGAGAAGCCAAGGGTGTAGTGGTGACTGGAGAATAATTTAAAAAATATTTACCTGCCTTAAAAAAACAGGACGGGCCGTGGACTGATCACACTACAGAAGAAAGGAATTTATCAGGTAAGCATAAATTATGTTTTCTTCTGTTAAGTGTGATCAGTCCACGGGTCATCATTACTTCTGGGATACCAATACCAAAGCAAAAGTACACGGATGACGGGAGGGATAGGCAGGCTCTTTATACAGAAGGAACCACTGCCTGAAGAACCTTTCTCCCAAAAATAGCCTCCGAGGAAGCAAAAGTGTCAAATTTGGAAAAAGTATGAAGCGAAGACCAAGTTGCAGCCTTGCAAATCTGTTCAACAGAGGCCTCATTCTTGAAGGCCCAAGTGGAAGCCACAGCTCTAGTAGAATGAGCTGTAATTCTTTCAGGAGGCTGCTGTCCAGCAGTCTCATAAGCTAAACGTATTATGCTACAAAGCCAAAAGGAAAGAGAGGTAGCAGAAGCCTTTTGACCTCTCCTCTGACCAGAGTAAACGACAAACAGAGAAGACGTTTGTCGAAATTCCTTAGTTGCTTGTAAGAAAAATTTTAGGGCACGAACTACGTCCAGATTGTGCAGTAGACGTTCCTTCTTCGAAGAAGGATTTGGACACAAAGAAGGAACAACAATCTCTTGATTGATATTCCTGTTAGTGACTACCTTAGGTAAGAACCCAGGTTTAGTACGCAGAACTACCTTATCCGAATGAAAAATCAAATAAGGAGAATCACAATGTAAGGCTGATAACTCAGAGACTCTTCGAGCCGAGGAAATAGCCATTAAAAATAGAACTTTCCAAGATAACAACTTTATATCAATGGAATGAAGGGGTTCAAACGGAACGCCCTGTAAAACGTTAAGAACAAGGTTTAAGCTCCATGGCGGAGCAACAGTTTTAAACACAGGCTTAATCCTGGCCAAAGCCTGACAAAAAGCCTGAACGTCTGGAACTTCTGACAGACGTTTGTGTAACAGAATGGACAGAGCTGAGATCTGTCCCTTTAATGAACTAGCAGATAAACCCTTTTCTAAACCTTCTTGTAGAAAAGACAATATCCTAGGAATCCTAACCTTACTCCAAGAGTAACCTTTGGATTCACACCAATATAGGTATTTACGCCATATCTTATGGTAAATCCTTCTGGTAACAGGCTTCCTAGCCTGTATTAAGGTATCAATAACTGACTCAGAAAACCCACGTCTTGATAAAATCAAGCGTTCAATTTCCAAGCAGTCAGCTTCAGAGAAGTTAGGTTTTGATGTTTGAAAGGACCCTGAATCAGGAGATCCTGTTTCAGAGGTAGAGACCAAGGTGGACAGGATGACATGTCCACCAGGTCTGCATACCAAGTCCTGCGTGGCCATGCAGGTGCTATTAGAATCACTGATGCTCTCTCCTGTTTGATTCTGGCAATCAATCGAGGAAGCATCGGGAAGGGTGGAAACACGTAAGCCATCCTGAAGTCCCAAGGTGCTGTCAGGGCATCTATCAGGACTGCTCCTGGATCCCTGGATCTGGACCCGTAACGAGGAAGCTTGGCGTTCTGTCGAGACGCCATGAGATCTATCTCTGGTTTGCCCCAACGTCGAAGTATTTGGACAAAGACCTCCGGATGAAGCTCCCACTCCCCCGGATGAAAAGTCTGACGACTTAAGAAATCCGCCTCCCAGTTCTCCACTCCCGGAATGTGGATTGCTGACAGGTGGCAAGAGTGAGACTCTGCCCAGCGAATTATCTTTGATACTTCCATCATTGCTAGGGAGCTTCTTGTCCCTCCCTGATGGTTGATGTAAGCTACCGTCGTGATGTTGTCCGACTGAAACCTGATGAACCCCCGAGTTGTCAACTGGGGCCAAGCCAGGAGGGCATTGAGAACTGCTCTCAATTCCAGAATGTTTATTGGCAGGAGACTCTCCTCCTGACTCCATTGTCCCTGAGCTTTCAGAGAATTCCAGACGGCACCCCAACCTAGAAGGCTGGCGTCTGTTGTTACAATTGTCCAGTCTGGTCTGCTGAATGGCATCCCCCTGGACAGATGTGGCCGAGAAAGCCACCATAGAAGAGAATTTCTGGTCTCTTGATCCAGATTCAGAGAAGGGGACAAATCTGAGTAATCCCCATTCCACTGACTTAGCATGCACAGTTGCAGTGGTCTGAGGTGTAAGCGAGCAAAGGGTACTATGTCCATTGCCGCTACCATTAAGCCGATTACCTCCATGCATTGAGCCACTGACGGGTGTTGAATGGAATGAAGGGTGCGGCAAGCACTTTGAAGTCTTGTTAACCTGTCCTCTGTCAGGTAAATCTTCATTTCTACAGAATCTATAAGAGTCCCCAGGAAGGGAACTCTTGTGAGTGGAACGAGTGAACTTTTCTTTTCGTTCACCTTCCATCCATGTGACCTTAGAAAAGCCAGTACTAACTCTGTATGAGACTTGGCAGTTTGAAAGCTTGAAGCTTGTATCAGAATGTCGTCTAGGTACGGAGCTACCGAGATTCCCCGCGGTCTTAGTACCGCCAGAAGAGCACCCAGAACCTTTGTGAAGATTCTTGGAGCTGTAGCCAATCCGAATGGAAGAGCTACAAACTGGTAATGCCTGTCTAGGAAGGCAAACCTTAGATACCGGTAATGATCTTTGTGAATCGGTATGTGAAGGTAAGCATCCTTTAAATCCACTGTGGTCATGTACTGACCCTTTTGGATCATGGGTAAAATTGTCCGAATAGTCTCCATTTTGAACGATGGAACTCTTAGGAATTTGTTTAGGATCTTTAAATCCAGGATTGGTCTGAAAGTTCCCTCTTTTTTGGGAACCACAAACAGATTTGAGTAAAACCCTTGTCCCTGTTCCGACCGTGGAACTGGATGGATTACTCCCATTAACAAAAGTTCCTGTATGCAGCGTAGAAACGCCTCTTTCTTTGTTTGGTTTGTTGACAACCTTGACAGATGAAATCTCTCTCTTGGAGGAGAGAATTTGAAGTCCAGAAGGTATCCCTGAGATATTATCTCTAGCGCCCAGGGGTCCTGGACATCTCTTGCCCAAGCCTGAGCGAAGAGAGAAAGTCTGCCCCCCACTAGATCCGATCCCGGATCGGGGGCCCTCAATTCATGCTGTTTTAGGGGCAGCAGCAGGTTTCCTGGCCTGCTTGCCCTTGTTCCAAGACTGGTTAGGTCTCCAGCTTTGTCTGTAGCGAGCAACAGATCCTTCTTGTTTTGGAGCAGTGGAAGTTGATGCTGCTCCTGCTTTGAAATTCCGAAAGGAACGAAAATTAGACTGTCTAGCCTTAGGTTTGGCTCTGTCTTGAGGCAGGGCGTGGCCCTTACCTCCTGTAATGTCAGCGATAATTTCTTTCAAACCGGGCCCAAATAAGGTCTGCCCTTTGAAAGGTATATTAAGTAATTTGGACTTAGAAGTTACATCAGCTGACCAGGATTTTAGCCACAGTGCTCTGCGCGCCTGAATGGCGAATCCGGAATTCTTAGCCGTAAGTTTAGTTAAATGTACTACGGCTTCCGAAATGAATGAATTAGCTAGCTTAAGGATTCTAAGCCTGTCCGTAATGTCGTCCAGAGTAGCTGAACTAAGGTTGTCTTCCAGAGACTCAATCCAGAATGCCGCTGCAGCCGTGACCGGCGCAATGCATGCAAGGGGTTGCAATATAAAACCTTGTTGAACAAACATTTTCTTAAGGTAACCCTCTAACTTTTTATCCATTGGATCTGAAAAGGCACAGCTATCCTCCACGGGATAGTGGTACGCTTAGCTAAAGTAGAAACTGCTCCCTCCACCTTAGGGACCGTTTGCCATAAGTCCCGTGTGGTGGTGTCTATTGGAAACATATTTCTAAATATCGGAGGGGGTGAGAACGGCACACCGGGTCTATCCCACTCCTTAGTAATAATTTCAGTTAGTCTCTTAGGTATAGAAAAAACGTCAGTACTTGTTGGTACAGCAAAATATTTATCCAACCTACACATTTTCTCTGGTATTGCAACTGTGTTACAATCATTCAGAGCCGCTAACACCTCCCCTAGTAATACACGGAGGTTTTCCAGCTTAAATTTAAAATTTGAAATATCTGAATCCAATCTGTTTGGATCAGAACCGTCAGCCGCAGAATGAAGCTCTCCGTCCTCATGTTCTGCAAGTTGTGACGCAGTATCTGACATGGCCCTAGCATTATCAGCGCACTCTGTTCTCACCCCAGAGTGATCACGCTTGCCTCTTAGCTCTGGTAATTTAGCCAAAACCTCAGTCATAACAGTAGCCATATCTTGTAATGTTATTTGTAATGGCCGCCCAGATGTACTGGGCGCCACAATATCGCGCACCTCCCGAGCGGGAGATGCAGGTACTGTCACGTGAGGCGAGTTAGTCGGCATAACTCTCCCCTCGTTGTTTGGTGAAATTTGTTCAATTTGTACAGATTGACTTTTATTTAAAGTAGCATCAATACAGTTAGTACATAAATTTCTATTGGGCTCCACTTTGGCGTTAGCACAAATAGTACAGGTCTCATCCTCTGAATCAGACATGTTTAACACACTAGCAACTAAACTTGCAACTTGGAAATATTATTCAAGTAAAATACAATGAAAAACGTACTGTGCCTAAGAAGCACAGAAAGATATATGACAGTTGAAATCAATAAACTGAAAAGGTTACAGCATCAAACTTTGTGAAAACAAAACACAATTTTAGCAAAGGCTTGTTCCCATTAGCAAAGAATAACTAACCCTGATGGCATAAAAAAGTTAAAGAATAAACGTTTTTTTTATCACAGTCAACTACAATCTCACAGCTCTGTTGTGAAGATTACTTCCCTCAAACAAGCTTTGAAGACCCCTGAGTTCTGTAAGATGAACCGGAACATGCAGGAAAAAACAATAAGCTTCTGACTGAAATTTTTGATGCGTAGCAAAAGCGCCAAAAAAAGGCCCCTCCCCCTCACACACAACAGTGAGAGAGATCAGTAAACTGTCAGACTTAGATCAAGCAACTGCCAAGTGGAAAAATAGTGCCCAAACATTTTATTCACCCAGTACCTCAGAAAATGAAAACGATTTTACATTCCAGCAAAAACGTTTAACATAAATTAAGAGTTATTAAAAAGCCTGTTGCTTGCAAATAGGCTAAAGTCTTATATACACAGTGTAATTCCAGTGAAGTACCATTCCCCAGAATACTCAAATGTAAAATATACATACATGATATTATATTGGTATGGCAGGATTTTCTCATCAATTCCATTGTCAGAAAATAAAAGCTGCTACATACCTCTTTGCAGATTAATCTGCCCGCTGTCCCCTGATCTGAAGTTTACCTCTCCTCAGATGGCCGAGAAACAGCAATATGATCTTAACTACTCCGGCTAAAATCATAGAAAAAACTCTGGTAGATTCTTCTTCAAACTCTACCAGAGAAGGAATAACACACTCCGGTGCTATTAAAAATAACAAACTTTTGATTGAAGAAATAAAACTAAATAAAATCACCATAGTCCTCTCACACATCCTATCTAGTCGTTGGGTGCAAGAGAATGACTGGGAGTGACGTAGAGGGGAGGAGCTATATGCAGCTCTGCTGGGTGAATCCTCTTGCACTTCCTGTTGGGGAGGAGTAATATCCCAGAAGTAATGATGACCCGTGGACTGATCACACTTAACAGAAGAAAGATTCTTTACTTCATCGCCTAATGAGATTAGATCTCTACAAACAAGATAACCATGTTACCTCTCTGGGGTGACAGAGAAACAATTCTGTACTTTAGTTCAGATATGCTCAGAATCTTCAGGAAAGTAAGTAATTATCACTTGTATGATATACAAATGATGGGACTAACAATACTTTTGAAGGTCTGAATCCACATATACGTCTGGAAGGGTTTTCTAGCTCAGAATCGATGCAAGCATATAGAAGACAAAATTTCATATGAAATGACTTGTACCTAATTTTCATATAGTTTTATATACTCCTATACTTTATTAAGGAATGACTTCAAATATGTAATATATTTATATTAAAGTGGTATAATAAGGAAATATAAATATTGTTACAATAAATTAATCACTACAGAATTCTAATTAAATGCAATGTAATATCAGAATATGAAATGATTAATCAATTGAATTCAAATAGTTAATAGTATAGCTGATTATTAGTATTATACTAAGTATTAAATTACAATCCTTTTAAGTCTCCCAATATTTAACGAATCATCGCGTTCATCATGTTCTCGAAGTGAAAGCTCAAATGCGCCGGAAAACAGAATTTATGCTTACCTGATAAATTACTTTCTCCAACGGTGTGTCCGGTCCACGGTTTCATCCTTACTTGTGGGATATTCTCCTCCCCTACAGGGAATGGCAAGGAGAGCACACAGCAAGAGCTGTCCATATAGCTCCCCCTCTGGCTCCGCCCCCCAGTCATTCGACCGACGGTTAGGAGAAAAAGGAGAAACTATAGGGTGCCGTGGTGACTGTAGTGTATAAAGAAAAAGAGAAATTTTTCAAACCTGATTAAAAAACCAGGGCGGGCCGTGGACCGGACACACCGTTGGAGAAAGTAATTTATCAGGTAAGCATAAATTCTGTTTTCTCCAACATTGGTGTGTCCGGTCCACGGTTTCATCCTTACTTGTGGGAACCAATACCAAAGCTTTAGGACACGGATGAAGGGAGGGAGCAAATCAGGTTACCAAAACGGAAGGCACCACGGCTTGCAAAACCTTTCTCCCAAAAACAGCCTCCGAAGAAGCAAAAGTATCGAATTTGTAAAATTTGGCAAAAGTGTGCAGAGAAGGCCAAGTCGCTGCCTTACATATCTGATCAACAGAAGCCTCGATCTTGAAAGCCCATGTGGAAGCCACAGCTCTAGTGGAGTGAGCTGTGACTCGTTCAGGAGGCTGCCGTCCGGCAGTCTCATAAGCCAATCGGATAATGCTTTTCAGCCAGAAAGAAAGAGAGGTAGCCGTAGCTTTTTGTCCTCTCCTCTTACCAGAGTAAACGACAAACAAAGATGAGGTTTGTCTAAAATCCTTAGTTGCTTCTAAATAGAACTTTAAAGCACGAACTACATCTAAATTGTGTAACAAACGTTCCTTCTTTGAAACTGGATTCGGACACAGAGAAGGAACAACTATTTCCTGGTTAATATTCCTGTTAGAAACAACCTTCGGAAGAAAACCAGGCTTAGTACGCAAAACGACCTTATCTGAATGGAACACCAGATAGGGTGTATGACACTGCAAAGCAGATAATTCCGAAACTCTTCTTGCAGAAGAAATAACAACCAAAAACAGAACTTTCCAAGATAGTAACTTGATATCTATGGAATGTAAGGGTTCAAACGGAACCCCTTGAAGAACTGAAAGAACTAAATTTAGACTCCAAGGAGGAGTCGAGGGTCTGTAAACAGGCTTGATTCTGACCAAAGCCTGTACAAAAGCTTGTACATCTGGCACAGCTGCCAGTCGTTTGTGTAACAAGACAGATAAAGCAGAAATCTGTCCTTTTAGAGAACTCGCTGACAATCCCTTATCCAAACCTTCTTGGAGAAAGGAGAGGATCTTAGGAATTGTAATCTTACTCCAGGAGAATCCCTGGGATTCACACCAACAGATATATCTTTTCCATATTTTATGGTAAATCTTTCTAGTCATAGGTTTTCTGGCTTGGACCAGAGTATCTATCACTGAATCTGAAAACCCACGCTTGGATAAAATCAAACGTTCAATTTCCAAGCAGTCAGCTGCAGAGAAACTAGATTTGGATGTTCGAATGGACCTTGTACTAGAAGATCCTGTCTCAAAGGTAGCTTCCATGGTGGAGTCGATGACATATTCACCAGGTCTGCATACCAAGTCCTGCGCGGCCACGCAGGAGCTATCAGAATCACGAGGCCTTCTCCTGTTTGATACTAGCTATAAGCCTGGGAAGGAGAGGGAACGGTGGAAACGCATAAGCTAGGTTGAACGACCAAGGCGCCACTAATGCATCCACTAGAGTCGCCTTGGGATCCCTGGATCTGGACCCGTAGCAAGGAACCTTGAAGTTCTGACGGGACGCCATCAGATCCATGTCTGGAATGCCCCATAATTGAGTCAACTGGGCAAACACCTCCGGGTGGAGTTCCCACTCCCCCGGATGGAAAGTCTGACGATTCAGATAATCCGCCTCCCAGTTGTCTACTCCTGGGATGTGGATTGCAGATAGGTGGCAGGAGTGATCCTCCGCCCATTTGATGATTTTGGATACCTCTCTCATCGCCAAGGAACTCCTTGTTCCCCCCTGATGGTTGATGTAAGCTACAGTCGTCATGTTGTCTGACTGGAATCTTATGAATCCGGCCTTCGCTAGTTGAGGCCAAGCCCGGAGAGCATTGAATATCGCTCTCAGTTCCAGGATGTTGATCGGGAGAAGAGACTCTTCCCGAGACCATAAACCCTAAGCTTTCAGGGAATCCCAGACCGTGCCCCAGCCTAATAGACTGGCGTCGGTCGTGACAATGACCCACTCTGGTCTGTTAGAATCTTTGGAGACAAGTCTGTATAGTCCCCATTCCACTGCTTGAGCATGCACAGTTGTAATGGTCTTAGATGAATTCGAGCAAAAGGAACTATGTCCATTGCTGCAACCATCAACCCTACTACTTCCATGCACTGAGCTATGGAAGGCTGCAGAATAGAGAGAAGAACTTGACAAGCGTTGAGAAGCTTTGACTTTTTGACCTCTGTCAAGAAGATCTTCATTTCTAAAGAATCTATTATTGTTCCCAAAAAGGGAACTCTTGTCGACGGAGACAGGGAACTCTTTTCTACGTTCACCTTCCACCCGTGAGATCTGAGAAAGGCTAGAACAATGTCTGTATGAGCCTTTGCCTTGGAAAGAGACGACGCTTGAATTAGAATGTCGTCCAGATAAGGTGCCACTGCAATGCCCCTTGGTCTTAGAACCGCTAGAAGGGACCCGAGCACCTTTGTGAAAATTCTGGGAGCAGTGGCTAGTCCGAATGGGAGAGCCACAAACTGATAATGTTTGTCCAGAAAGGCGAACCTTAGGAACTGATGATGATCTTTGTGGATAGGAATATGTAGATACGCATCCTTTAAATCCACGGTAGTCATATATTGACCCTCCTGGATTGTAGGTAAAATTGTTCGAATGGTTTCCATTTTGAACAATTAAACTCTGAGAAATTTGTTTAGAATTTTTAAATCCAGAATTGGACTGAAAGTTCCCTCTTTTTTGGGAACTACAAACAGATTTGAGTAAAACCCCTGACCTTGTTCCACAGTTGGAACTGGGTGTATCACTCCCATCTTTAACAGGTCTTCTACACAATGTAAGAATGCCTGTCTCTTTATTTGGTTTGAAGATAAGTGAGACATGTGGAACCTTCCCCTTGGGGGTAGTTCCTTGAATTCTAGAAGATAACCCTGAGAGACTATTTCTAGTGCCCAGGGATCCTGAACATCTCTTGCCCAAGCCTGAGCAAAGAGAGAGAGTCTGCCCCCTACTAGATCCGGTCCCGGATCGGGGGTTACCCCTTCATGCTGTTTTGGTAGCAGCAGCAGGCTTCTTGGCCTGTTTACCCTTGTTCCAGCCTTGCATTGGTTTCCAAGCTGGTTTAGTCTGGGAAGCGTTACCCTCTTGTCTAGAGGCCGCAAAGTTGGAAGCCGGTCCGTTCCTGAAATTGCGAAAGGAACGAAAATTGGACTTATTCTTAGCCTAGAAAGGCCTATCTCGTGGGAGGGTATGGCCCTTTCCCCCAGTGATGCCTGAAATAATTTCTTTCAATTCTGGCCCAAAAAGGGTCTTACCTTTGAAAGGGATATTAAGCAATTTTGTCTTGGAAGATACATCCGCCGACCAAGACTTTAGCCAGAGTGCTCTGCGCGCCACAATTGCAAACCCTGAATTTTTCGCCGCTAATCTTGCTAACTGCAAAGCGGCGTCTAAAATAAAGGAATTAGCTAACTTAAGTGCGTGAATTCTGTCCATGACCTCCTCATACGGAGTCTCCCTACTGAGCGACTTTTCCAGTTCCTTGAACCAGAACCACGCCGCTGTAGTGACAGGAATAATGCACGAAATAGGTTGAAGGAGGTAACCTTGCTGTACAAAAATCTTTTTAAAGGGACATTGAACCCAAAATTTTTCTTTCGTGATTCAGATAGAGCATGCAATTTTAAGCAACTTTCTAATTTACTCCTATTATCATTTTTTCTTCGTTCACTTGCTATCTTTATTTGAAGAAAAAAAAAGACATCTAAGCTTCTTTTTTGGTTCAAAACTCTAGACAGCACTTTTTTGTTGGTGGATGAATTTATCAACCAATCAGCAAGAATAACCCAGGTTATTCACCAAAAATGGGCTGGCATCTAAACTTAGATTCTTGCATTTCAAATAAAGATACCAAGAGAATGAAGAAAATTTGATAATTGGAGTAAATTAGAAAGTTGCTTAAAATTGCATGCTCTGTCTGAATCACTAAAGAAAATTTTTGGGTTTAGTGTCCCTTTAAGCAAACCCTCCAATTTTTTATCCATAGGATCTTTGAAAGCACAATTGTCCTCAATGGGAATGGTCGTGCGTTTGGCTAGTGTAGAAACCGCCCCCTCGACCTTAGGGACTGTTTGCCATGTGTCCTTCCTGGGGTCGACCATAGGGAACAATTTCTTAAATATAGGAGGAGGGACAAAAGGTATGCCTGGCTTCTCCCACTCCTTATTCACTATGTCCGCCACCCTTTTAGGTATCGGAAAGGCATCAGGGTGCACCGGGACCTCTAGGAACTTGTCCATCTTGCACAATTTTTCTGGGATGACCAGATTGTCACAATCATCCAGAGTAGATAGCACCTCCTTAAGTAATGCGCGGAGATGCTCTAATTTAAATTTAAATGTCACAACATCAGGTTCTGCCTGCTGAGAAATTCTTCCTGTATCAGAAATTTCTCCATCTGACAAACCCTCCCTCACTGCCACTTCAGACTGGTGTGAGGGTATGACAGAAAAATTATCATCAGCGCCCTCCTGCTCTACAGTGTTTAAAACTGAGCAATCGCGCTTTCTCTGAAATGCTGGCATTTTGGATAAAATATTAGCTATGGAGTTATCCATTACTGCCGTCAATTGTTGCATAGTAACAAGCATTGGCGCGCTAGAAGTACTAGGGGTCGCCTGCGCTGGCATAACTGGTATAGACACAGAAGGAGAAGATGTAGAACTATCCCTACTTCCTTCATCTGAGGAATCATCCTGGGCAACCTTACTATTTGTGACAGTACTGTCCTTACTGTGTTTGGACACCATGGCACAATTATCACATATATTTGAAGGGGGAACCACATTGGCTTCCATACATACAGAACATGATCTATCTGAAGGTACAGACATGTTAAACAGGCTTAAACTGGTTAATAAAGCACAAAAACCGTTTTAAAACAAAACCGTTACTGTCTCTTTAAATGTTAAACAGGGCACACTTTATTACTGAATATGTGAAAAACTATGACGGAATTATCCAATCTTTACCAAATTTTCACCACAGTGTCTTAATGCATTCAAAGTATTGCATCCCAATTTTCAAGCTGTTAACCCTTAAAATGTGGAAACCGGAGCCGTTTGCAATTTTAACTCCACTACAGACCCAGCCACAGCCTTTGTTGCGACTTCATCCATCCCAGGGGGGTATACGATACCAATTCAAGCCTTCTAGGAACGTTTTCAGTGGATACCAGACCCTCACACATGCAGCTGCATGCACTGCACTCAAAAGAAACTGCGCAATAATGGCGCGAAAATGAGGCTCTGCCTACTACAGTGAAAGGCCCTTCCTGACTGGGAAGGTGTCTTAACTAGTGCCTGGCGATAAAAACGTTCCCCAAACAATAAAAGTGTGAAAACTACTTCAAACTTTAAAAAACAACTTAAATAAACAATCGATTTAGCCCTTAAGAGTGTCCACCAGTTAATAGCCCATAATAAGCCCTTTATTCTTTCTGAGTCTAAGAAAATGGCTTACCGATCCCCATGAGGGAGAATGACAGCCTTCCAGCATTACACAGTCTTGTTAGAAAAATGGCTAGTCATACCTTGAGCAGAAAAGTCTGCAAACTGTTCCCCCCAACTGAAGTTCTCTCAGCTCAACAGTCCTGCGTGGGAACAGCAACTGATTTTAGTTACTGCTGCTAAAATCATACTCCTCTTTTAAACAGAACTCTTCATCTCTTTCTGTTTCAGAGTAAATAGTACATACCAGTACTATTTCAAAATAACAAACTCTTGATAGAAGAAATAAAAAACTACAACTAACACCACAAACTCCTCACCATCCCCGTGGAGATGCTACTTGTTCAGAGCGGCAAGGAGAATGACTGGGGGGCGGAGCCAGAGGGGGAGCTATATGGACAGCTCTTGCTGTGTGCTCTCCTTGCCATTCCCTGTAGGGGAGGAGAATATCCCACAAGTAAGGATGAAACCGTGGACCGGACACACCAATGTTGGAGAAAATAGAATACAATTCATAATTTTGGAAAGAACATAACGATTTGTGGTTACTTGATCATTGTGTTTTTTAACATTCAAACAATATGCACTGACAAGTTGTTGGAGAATATCAATCCTTCATAGCAAATTAAACTCTAATGGGGAGTATAAATGTGATTGGTAGCAATTATTTATATTTTTGGAGTTAAATGTGATAAATCGGCGACACCATAACTCACCCAACTTGAATCACCACTTTGTTTTTCAAACAGGAGACAATAAAAACAAGATCCTGTTTGCAAAATGACTATTAAGTTAATCTCTTAAGATATTATCAGTAGGAAGTATATATATATATATATATATATATATATATAATATTTAATATTATGACCAGGTCTAATATTTAAATTAATATACAAGAATCCATACTCTTCAGTATACCCATGTCTAGTCTTAAAATATATATGCTCAGTTAAATTATATAATAACATATATATTAACCAAATGATTAATTAAAGCTGCGAAATAATAAGTATATTGAATGTACATTTATGAAAATATATATATTCCTGGATTTATAGAACCTTCCACTTTAGAGAAATAAAACCACATTTCAATTATTGTTGCCCTAGCCCCCCGTGTTCGATATTAGGCGATGCAGCCAAAGGCCGTGGCAACATTAAGATAAATACACCAACATTTTACTTTCTACAAAAGAAGATTATTTCTATTACACTAGTGCTTAATAATTTACTTCAAAGGTAAACATTAAAACAATGTTGATAACTCAAGTACAAGTTTTGTAAATTAAGTCAATCTGCCTGTCTTTTTTTGAGGCAAATAAATCAATAACATTTTCTTTGAATTTAGGAATGTCATTTATCAATTGTTTTTCATTTGTGAGCATGGCTAGAGCGGTCAGTCTTTCCTCAGTCATGGTGCTCCTTAGAAATGTCTTAACTCGTTTTAAAGTTGAGAAACATCTCTCAGCCTCAGCAGTTGTCACGGGAATAGTTGAAATAATTTGCAACAGTTTGTAGGTCTCCGAGAAAGTACTGTCCAAGTTATTTTCTATTACAAACTGTAGAAGACTAATGGCACCATTCATATTTCTGAAATCTAGTCTTCTGTAAATTACTCATAGTTCAGTTTTCAGGCGATCTTTCTGTAATATGTGATAAACAGCTGATGTTTGGTCAAGAAACTGATTTGGAAAAATGTTCTTGTAATTCGCAAATATTTCCGCTTGGAGGAGAGAAACAGCCGAGTAGTGAGTTATAAAAGAAAATCTATCTTTTACTTGATTCGTGATAACATCGCATATCTCTTTAGCTGCCACAGTCTGAGTAATGTGAATATTTTCTCTCTTCCTTTTCCTAGATGTTTCCTCTGTTTCTGATATCGTCATGGTCACTGTGTCCATTCTATTCCTTTTGGTTTTCCATTGTCTGCTGGAAAGGGTTAACATGTTTTCGAATAAGGGCCGCATCTGTTAGTGTTTTCTGAAGTTGGTTGTATAACACATCTACATGTGGCATAATATTGTGAAAAACTGTAAGCCAAAACACAAATACTGAGTCTTGTAACATACGCCGAATAGCCCCTGCTTGATTTATAGCTATTTCTTTTTTTGATGTTGACTCTATTTTTTCCATGCATTCAATTAACTGTTCCCTGTTTTCAAAAACTGTATTGACGGTTCGACTCTTGAAATTCCACCTGGTGGCTGAACCATGAGATATCCTTCTTCTAACAGTTTCATCTAGAATAGCTATCCTTTGTGGCGAGTTACTAAAAAAGTTAGTAATGTCACTTAGGTTTGAAAAAAATACTCGAACTTGTTGATTCTGACTGCTTGCTTGGCTGACAATTAAATTGAGCTGATGTGCATAGCAATGCACAAAATGTGCATTCTTGTAGGTATGTTTAATTATAGCCTGATCACCTGCATGCTGACCACTCATCACGCTTGCACCATCGTAACTCTGGGATATCAGTTTCTCTGGGTTGTCTAGAACTTTGTCCAAAGTAGCTTGAATACACGTATCTATAGATTCTGCATCATGTCCAGCTGGATTAGTGAATTCCCAGAATCTCTCAACCGGTTGTCCGTTACATATAATGTATCTAAAAACAACAACCAATTGGAAGGCAGATGAAACATCAGTAGTTTCATCTGCTATCACTGCTACAAAACTTGCATTTGAGATTTCCTTCTTTATTTAGTTCTGGCAAACAATAAGCATACAGTCTAATACATCGTTTTGAATTTCTTTTGACGTTCCTTTAAAAACAGTGGCACTAGCGAGATGTTCTTTTAGAGATGCATCAAGCTCTTCTGAGAAGTTTATAAGACCTCTGAAAATGCCTGGATTTAATGAATCATCACGTTCATCATGTCCTCAAAGTGCAAGCTGAAATGCGCCGCAAAATAAAATACAATTAATTGTTTTTGAAAGAACATAACGATTTTTCGTTACTTGCTCATTATGTTTTTTAATATTCAAACGATATGCACTGTCAAGTTGTTGCCGAATATCAACCCTTCCTAGCAAATTAAACTCTAATGTGGAGTTTAAATGTGATTGGGAGCAGTTATGTTTATTTGTTTTTTTACTTAAATGTGATAAATCGGCGACACCATAACTCACCCAGCTTGAATCCCCACTTTGTTTTGCAAACAGGAGACAATAAAAACAAAAGAGCCTGTTAGATAATTCACAGCCACAAATTCATGGATATTTATCATATACCTCGGGTTTGAATTCTCTTTTGTAATCTCTAGTTTTACATTTTGTCACCTGGGTAAGGTTAAGCATAGGTGTTGGCCTGTGCATTTTAATTTCAAATTTTCTTTCAATGGGCAACGTTGAAAAATGTAATTGCTTTAGCTCAGACACACTAATTTTACTAAGTGCCATCTTAACTGTTAGTTTACACACAAAGAACAGTCCTTTGCTTTTATAAAATATATAACTTGTAGGTAAGTAGCTCTGCAGCTGTTATAAAATATACAACTAGAACTAATAGGTAAGTAGTTGTGCGGTTGTTATCTAATATATAACTTGTATGTAAGTAGCTCTGCAGCAGTTATAAAATATACAACTATAAGTAATAGTTAAGTAGTTTTGCGGTTCTTATCTAATATATATCTTGTAGGTAGGTAGCTCTGCAGCTGTTAGAAAATATACAACTAGAAGTAATAGTTAAATAGTTTTGCGGTTCTTATCTAATATATAACTTGTAGGTAGGTAGCTCTGCAGCTGTTAGAAAATATACAACTAGAAGTAATAGTTACTTAGTTTTGCGGTTGTTATCTAATATATAACTTGTATGTAAGTAGCTCTGCAGCTGTTAGAAAATATACAACTAGAAGTAATAGTTAAATAGTTTTGCGGTTGTTATCTAATATATAACTTGTAGGTAGGTAGCTCTGCAGCTGTTAGAAAATATACAACTAGAAGTAATAGTTAAATAGTTTTGCGGTTGTTATCTAATATATAACTTGTAGGTAGGTAGCTCTGCAGATGTTAGAAAATATACAACTAGAAGTAATAGTTAAATAGTTTTGCAGTTGTTATCTAATATATAACCTGTAGGTAGGTAGCTCTGCAGCTGTTAGAAAATATACAACTAGAAGTAATAGTTAAATAGTTTTGCGGTTGTTATCTAATATATAACTTGTATGTAAGTAGCTCTGCAGCTGTTAGAAAATATACAACTAGGGGGGAGGAGCCAACTGCCGAAGAGATCAGTCGCACATAGCAAGAGCTCCTGAACACTTTTTGTTTAAAATAACATTTTTTGCCTTATAACCATATTATTTTATGATTTTAGCAGATAGCCTAGTTAATACTGATGACTACCAAGCAAAGGCATTCATATGGAGCGCTGATACAGAAAGAAAAGACACTGAAATCTATGCTACATAAATTACAGCAGAGGCGCGAATCGCCATCTTGGCATGCAAACGCTCTTTTCAACTGACTATCTTGTGACAACGCTGTCGACTGATAACTCGGATTCAATTGTGATATGGCTGTAACACCACAGTTATAGTTAACCTGTTACTACTCGCAATAGCTGGACTTAAAGTTCACTCAATAGCAGATCTCAACTACCCGCACAGCATAATGGAGGCTTTGAACAGATGGGAGTCAGAGATGACACGACTCTTGGCTGACCATTTTGGAGAACTAAAACGGGACTTAGAGATTGTCTTTGAAAAGCTGATTAAACTCCTACCAAGTCAGATACCGATCACGGATCCTTCAAGTCCTGATGATCACATTTTCTTACCGAACATGGATGTATGCGCTACAGAGGAACTGCCTGTTACACAGAGAGACGTACATGCTGGGATGTTTATGCAAGTCCCTATAGAACCGCCTGACAGTCTGTATGGACAGCAGCTGGATAATGTCGGTTTAGTGGCTGATCTGTCATCTCTTCTATGTACCCCAGGCACGCACTTGCACACTCCAAACATTGCCCAAACTAGCAAGGCAACGGTTGAGTTCCGGGAGCAAGACCGGAGCCATTCACAGATAAAGAACAATAAACCAGCAAACATAATTTGGGAGCGCAATAACAGTGAGCGACAAGGAGTCAGGAGGAATGTTTGTCTTACTGATATCGGGGCCAAACGCAAGAAAACACGAAAGACTGTACTTTCTGGAAAACCGGCTCAGAATAGCTGGGACTTTCTAAGCACAATCGAAGCAGTCCGGCCAGTGATCATACTCCCTACGCTGCCTAGCTCCAAATCTGGCATTGGTTGAAGACTTTCCCTGTTCTTACCGACATTGGCCATTTAAGGACCAGGTCTGGAGAACTGCCTATCAAACTTTGATAAAGTCCTTGATTGCCTGATGATCTGTGTTTGCCCGTGCTCACTGTCGGCCTAAGTGCCGGGACTAACGCATCTAAAGTATAGTATTTGTTTGGCTCTCCAGCTCACCATAGTTGTGTGATCATAACAAATGAGCCTTGATGTTTCTCTTTACATTTATTATGCTAATCTTCATGTATGTACAAATTCCAAGTGTTCATGTCTGTTTATACATAGTTCTGCGTATCAGATATCTGCTATGTTGTTTACTGTTCTAGCCATCCCACATATAATATTTTCTATACCTATATAACATGTTAATCTGAGTCTATACTTTGGATATAGTTTTATATCCCACGATAATATTCTTTATATACAATCTGTCCTAATTGTTGTGTCCCTATTGTTTTGAATGCTTATACCAGTCTATTTATTAAAACTGTCTACTCAGGTCCCATAATATCAATATATAGATAGGACATTTCTTATCAGATTTAGGGACTAGGTAGGAATCAACACTAAGGTTGTCAAAATGTTTATATCGGTATGCACACATTTCTAGGATACTTAAGTTAGATTGGAAAATCAGTTAAAGTAGATCTCATTAGTTTAGTCTATTTATTCCGAACAGGGGCACTTATAGTTTTGGTTTCAGTGATCAACAATAGCACTCTCCCTATATGTTACTATTTGACTTTTAATGCTATCTCCATTACAAGATCTCACAGCACTTTTTCTCCTGGGCATACATGCTAGAATGTATAATCTCTTTTAGTATCCTGTCTTTACATTTAAAGTGTTATTTACCTATTTACATTTAAGGGTCCTATTATTCTTGGGCTTCCTTAGCATCAACAATACAAACTGAGACACTATTTATCTACAAATCTATCTTGTTTTTCAAGTGAAGTAATAGGATACATATATGGGATAGATGCCTTGCTAATATTAACATTCCTTATTTAACTTTTGTTTGGCTACATGCTCCCTCTGAACTGTTTGAAAGCAGACTAAGCTGTTCATGTTTTATAACTTTTGAAAATTGGCTCCTTTACTATATTTACTCCTTACACATCTCTATTATACCGCCCTAAACACCTCCCACATCTGAGGTACATTTAAATGTGGGTGACAGTTTATATACGGTGTGTGCCTGTTGCGGGGCATAGGGCCCGTGCCTAGGCAACAGAAGCACACAAATGTTTTGTTCAGCTGCTTTAGCACTTGCTCTCCCTATAGAAACCTTCCCCTTATAACATCTGCATTTTATATGTTTCTGTGAATTTCATTATCTCTTCAACCCCAGTGTGTAATTATTTGGGGTGAGGAGACACTTCCCTATTCACTTATTGTTAAGGGCAAGATCCCCTTAGATAACTAGCTACTAATATTAATACCTAACAGGTTTGAGCCTGCCTATAGTAAGTTTTGTTCCCCTCCTCGTCCTAGATAGATACCAATCTCGGCGTGGAATAATATTATCCTCTATTTTTTGCCTGTTAGCTATTAACATATTGATTAGTATACATATCTAAATCATGCTCAACTACAATATGAAGTACAACACTAATTCAATACTCCAAGTATGCCCCTGTTGCAGGCTGGCCCTGCATTATCATTCCCATCATTTGGGATCTATATACTTACAACACTCATAATGCAGCGCTACTATCATGAGTAGCTAATCTATATTTACTTCTCCCCTAGTTTCCCACATGCTCTTGAGACCTTAATTAGAGGCATGCTAAGTTTTATCCACCTAGTTTAAATAACCACCTATAGTAGTTAGCCCAATTACAACCTATTTCCCGTGCATCTGTTTGGCAAATTTAGAAGACAAGCTGACATCTCTTATCTGCTTTCCATAGGTAACCCATCACCTCCACCCCCCCACTCCACTTAATATGCCTTCCTTAAGTGGGAGGACTGACTATGCGGTTTTTCTCACATATACCGCACCCTATATACCCTCCTTTCTAGCTAAATCTTGCAGGTTATCATTATACTCAGCATTATTTTCTTATTTTTTTTCCTTAATCTATGCAAGATTGTCCAAATATATATATGCACGTAATACTACTATCCCTTTAGCACCTTACTTAATTTACACGCTACTCATATTTGTATGAGACAAAATTATAAAAAACTGAGGTTTACCATCGAGACCCACAAGTGGTCTCTTTTGTTTGCACATGCCTTCTTTTATCTTAAAAGCTTGTGATGGTCCAAGAGTGGCCTAGGATTTTATTTAAAAGGCATTTCAATATTTGGCATTTTATGTATTTCAAGGTTGCATGGTATGTAAATTGTTACACTTGCGTTTATTTTCTGTGTTTGTTTTCTCACTCTTGTAACACTAAATCTTACTGTACGTGACATGCAATGCAAGAACTTGTTTTTATGACTATTGTATGCCTCTGAATATTCCTCAATAAAAATTATTAAAAAAAAAAAAAAAAAAAAAAAAAAAAGAAAATATACAACTAGAAGTAATAGTTAAATAGTTTTGCGGTTCTTATCTAATATATAACTTGTAGTTAGGTAGCTCTGCAGCTGTTAGAAAATATACAACTAGAAGTAATAGTTAAATAGTTTTGCGATTGTTATCTAATATATAACTTGTAGGTAGGTAGCTCTGCAGCTGTTAGAAAATATACAACTAGAAGTAATAGTTAAATAGTTTTGCGGTTGTTATCTAATATATAACTTGTAGGTAGGTAGCTCTGCAGCTGTTAAGAAAATATACAACTAGAAGTAATAGTTAAATAGTTTTGCAGTTCTTATCTAATATATAACTTGTAGGTAGGTAGCTCTGCAGCTGTTAGAAAATATACAACTAGAAGTAATAGTTAAATAGTTTTGTGGTTGTTATCTAATATGTAACTTGTAGGTAGGTAGCTCTGCAGCTGTTAGAAAATATACAACTAGAAGTAATCGTTAAATAGTTTAGCGGTTGTTATCTAATATATAACTTGTAGGTAGGTAGCTCGGCAGCTGTTAGAAAATATACAACTAGAAGTAATAGTTAAATAGTTTTGTGGTTCTTATCTAATATATAACTTGTAGGTAGGTAGGTCTGCAGCTTTTAGAAAATATACAACTAGAAGTAATAGTTAAATTGTTTTGTGGTTGTTATCTAATATATAACTTGTAGGTAGGTAGCTCTGCAGCTGTTAGAAAATATACAACTAGAAGTAATAGTTAAATAGTTTAGCGGTTGTTATCTAATATATAACTTTAACTTTATGTAAGTAGCTCTGCAGCTGTTAGAAAATATACAACTAGAAGTATAGTTACATAGTTTTGCGGTTGTTATCTAATATATAACTTGTATGTAAGTAGCTCTGCAGCTGTTAGAAAATATACAACTAGAAGTAATAGTTAAATAGTTTTACGGTTGTTATCTAATATATAACTTGTATGTAAGTAGCTCTGCAGCTGTTAGAAAATATACAACTAGAAGTAATAGTTAAATAGTTTTGCGGTTGTTATCTAATATATAACTTGTAGGTAGGTAGCTCTGCAGCTGTTAGAAAATATACAACTAGAAGTAATAGTTAAATAGTTTTGCAGTTGTTATCTAATATATAACCTGTAGGTAGGTAGCTCTGCAGCTGTTAGAAAATATACAACTAGAAGTAATAGTTAAATAGTTTTGCGGTTGTTATCTAATATATAACTTGTATGTAAGTAGCTCTGCAGCTGTTAGAAAATATACAAATAGAAGTAATAGTTAAATAGTTTTGCGGTTGTTATCTAATATGTAACTTGTAGGTAGGTAGCTCTGCAGCTGTTATAAAATATACAACTAGAACTAATAGTTAAACAGTTTAGCGGTTGTTATCTAATATATAACTTGTAGGTAGGTAGCTCTGCAGCTGTTAAGAAAATATACAACTAGAAGTAATAGTTAAATAGTTTTGCGGTTCTTATCTAATATATAACTTGTAGGTAGGTAGCTCTGCAGCTGTTAAGAAAATATACAACTAGAAGTAATAGTTAAATAGTTTTGCGGTTCTTATCTAATATATAACTTTTAGGTAGGTAGCTCTGCAGCTGTTAGAAAATACACAACTAGAAGTAATAGTTAAATAGTTTTGCGGTTGTTATCTAATATGTAACTTGTAGGTAGGTAGCTCTGCAGCTGTTATAAAATATACAACTAGAACTAATAGTTAAACAGTTTAGCGGTTGTTATCTAATATATAACTTGTAGGTAGGTAGCTCTGCAGCTGTTAGAAAATATACAACTAGAAGTAATAGTTAAATAGTTTTGCGGTTCTTATCTAATATATAACTTGTAGGTAGGTAGCTCTGCAGCTGTTAGAAAATATACAACTAAAAGTAATAGTTAAATAGTTTAGCGGTTGTTATCTAATATATAACTTTATGTAAGTAGCTCTGCAGCTGTTATAAAATATACAACTAGAAGTAATAGTTAAATAGTTTTACGGTTGTTATCTAATATATAACTTGTATGTAAGTAGTTATGCAGCTGTTAGAAAATATACAACTAGAAGTAATAGTTAAATCGTTTTGCGGTTCTTATCTAATATATAACTTGTAGGTAGGTAGCTCTGCAGCTGTTAGAAAACATACAACTAGAAGTAATAGTTAAATAGTTTTGCGGTTGTTATCTAATATATAACTTGTAGGTAGGTAGCTCTGCAGCTGTTAGATAATATACAACTAGAAGTAATAGTTAAATAGTTTTGCGGTTGTTATCTAATATATAACTTGTATTTAAGTAGCTCTGCAGCTGTTAGAAAATATACAACTAGAACTAATAGTTAAATAGTTTTGCGGTTGTTATCTAATATATAACTTGTATGTAAGTAGCTCTGCAGCTGTTAGAAAATATACAACTAGAAGTAATAGTTAAATAGTTTTGCGGTTCTTATCTAATATATAACTTGTAGGTAGGTAGCTCTGCAGCTGTTAGAAAATATACAACTAGAAGTAATAGTTAAATAGTTTTGCGATTGTTATCTAATATATAACTTGTAGGTAGGTAGCTCTGCAGCTGTTAGAAAATATACAACTAGAAGTAATAGTTAAATAGTTTTGCGGTTGTTATCTAATATATAACTTGTAGGTAGGTAGCTCTGCAGCTGTTAGAAAATATACAACTAGAAGTAATAGTTAAATAGTTTTGCAGTTCTTATCTAATATATAACTTGTAGGTAGGTAGCTCTGCAGCTGTTAGAAAATATACAACTAGAAGTAATAGTTAAATAGTTTAGCGGTTGTTATCTAATATATAACTTGTAGGTAGGTAGCTCTGCAGCTGTTAGAAAATATACAACTAGAAGTAATAGTTAAATAGTTTTACGGTTGTTATCTAATATATAACTTGTATGTAAGTAGCTCTGCAGCTGTTAGAAAATATACAACTAGAAGTAATAGTTAAATAGTTTTGCGGTTGTTATCTAATATATAACTTGTAGGTAGGTAGCTCTGCAGCTGTTAGAAAATATACAACTAGAAGTAATAGTTAAATAGTTTTGCAGTTGTTATCTAATATATAACCTGTAGGTAGGTAGCTCTGCAGCTGTTAGAAAATATACAACTAGAAGTAATAGTTAAATAGTTTTGCGGTTGTTATCTAATATATAACTTGTATGTAAGTAGCTCTGCAGCTGTTAGAAAATATACAACTAGAAGTAATAGTTAAATAGTTTTGCGGTTCTTATCTAATATATAACTTGTAGTTAGGTAGCTCTACAGCTGTTAGAAAGTATACAACTAGAAGTAATAGTTAAATAGTTTTGCGATTGTTATCTAATATATAGCTTGTAGGTAGGTAGCTCTGCAGCTGTTAGAAAATATACAACTAGAAGTAATAGTTAAATAGTTTTGCGGTTGTTATCTAATATATAACTTGTAAGTAGGTAGCTCTGCAGCTGTTAAGAAAATATACAACTAGAAGTAATAGTTAAATAGTTTTGCAGTTCTTATCTAATATATAACTTGTAGGTAGGTAGCTCTGCAGCTGTTAGAAAATATACAACTAGAAGTAATAGTTAAATAGTTTTGCAGTTGTTATCTAATATATAACCTGTAGGTAGGTAGCTCTGCAGCTGTTAGAAAATATACAACTAGAAGTAATAGTTAAATAGTTTTGCGGTTGTTATCTAATATGTAACTTGTAGGTAGGTAGCTCTGCAGCTGTTAGAAAATATACAACTAGAAGTAATAGTTAAATAGTTTAGCGGTTGTTATCTAATATATAACTTGTAGGTAGGTAGCTCGGCAGCTGTTAGAAAATATACAACTAGAAGTAATAGTTAAATAGTTTTGTGGTTCTTATCTAATATATAACTTGTAGGTAGGTAGGTCTGCAGCTTTTAGAAAATATACAACTAGAAGTAATAGTTAAATTGTTTTGTGGTTGTTATCTAATATATAACTTGTAGGTAGGTAGCTCTGCAGCTGTTAGAAAATATACAACTAGAAGTAATAGTTAAATAGTTTAGCGGTTGTTATCTAATATATAACTTTAACTTTATGTAAGTAGCTCTGCAGCTGTTAGAAAATATACAACTAGAAGTATAGTTACATAGTTTTGCGGTTGTTATCTAATATATAACTTGTATGTAAGTAGCTCTGCAGCTGTTAGAAAATATACAACTAGAAGTAATAGTTAAATTGTTTTGCGGTTGTTATCTAATATATAACTTGTAGGTAGGTAGCTCTGCAGCTGTTAGAAAATAAACAACTAGAAGTAATAGTTAAATAGTTTAGCGGTTGTTATCTAATATATAACTTGTATGTAAGTAGCTCTGCAGCTGTTAGAAAATATACAACTAGAAGTAATAGTTAAATAGTTTTACGGTTGTTATCTAATATATAACTTGTATGTAAGTAGCTCTGCAACTGTTAGAAAATATACAACTAGAAGTAATAGTTAAATAGTTTTGCGGTTGTTATCTAATATATAACTTGTAGGTAGGTAGCTCTGCAGCTGTTAGAAAATATACAACTAGAAGTAATAGTTAAATAGTTTTGCAGTTGTTATCTAATATATAACCTGTAGGTAGGTAGCTCTGCAGCTGTTAGAAAATATACAACTAGAAGTAATAGTTAAATAGTTTTGCGGTTGTTATCTAATATATAACTTGTATGTAAGTAGCTCTGCAGCTGTTAGAAAATATACAAATAGAAGTAATAGTTAAATAGTTTTGCGGTTGTTATCTAATATGTAACTTGTAGGTAGGTAGCTCTGCAGCTGTTATAAAATATACAACTAGAACTAATAGTTAAACAGTTTAGCGGTTGTTATCTAATATATAACTTGTAGGTAGGTAGCTCTGCAGCTGTTAAGAAAATATACAACTAGAAGTAATAGTTAAATAGTTTTGCGGTTCTTATCTAATATATAACTTGTAGGTAGGTAGCTCTGCAGCTGTTAAGAAAATATACAACTAGAAGTAATAGTTAAATAGTTTTGCGGTTCTTATCTAATATATAACTTGTAGGTAGGTAGCTCTGCAGCTGTTAGAAAATATACAACTAGAAGTAATAGTTAAATAGTTTTGCGGTTGTTATCTAATATGTAACTTGTAGGTAGGTAGCTCTGCAGCTGTTATAAAATATACAACTAGAACTAATAGTTAAACAGTTTAGCGGTTGTTATCTAATATATAACTTGTAGGTAGGTAGCTCTGCAGCTGTTAGAAAATATACAACTAGAAGTAATAGTTAAATAGTTTTGCGGTTCTTATCTAATATATAACTTGTAGGTAGGTAGCTCTGCAGCTGTTAGAAAATATACAACTAAAAGTAATAGTTAAATAGTTTAGCGGTTGTTATCTAATATATAACTTTATGTAAGTAGCTCTGAAGCTGTTATAAAATATACAACTAGAAGTAATAGTTAAATAGTTTTACGGTTGTTATCTAATATATAACTTGTATGTAAGTAGTTATGCAGCTGTTAGAAAATATACAACTAGAAGTAATAGTTAAATAGTTTTGCGGTTCTTATCTAATATATAACTTGTAGGTAGGTAGCTCTGCAGCTGTTAGAAAATATACAACTAGAAGTAATAGTTAAATAGTTTTGCGGTTGTTATCTAATATATAACTTGTAGGTAGGTAGCTCTGCAGCTGTTAGATAATATACAACTAGAAGTAATAGTTAAATAGTTTTGCGGTTGTTATCTAATATATAACTTGTATTTAAGTAGCTCTGCAGCTGTTAGAAAATATACAACTAGAAGTAATAGTTAAATAGTTTTGCGGTTGTTATCTAATATATAACTTGTATGTAAGTAGCTCTGCAGCTGTTAGAAAATATACAACTAGAAGTAATAGTTAAATAGTTTTGCGGTTCTTATCTAATATATAACTTGTAGGTAGGTAGCTCTGCAGCTGTTAGAAAATATACAACTAGAAGTAATAGTTAAATAGTTTTGCGATTGTTATCTAATATATAACTTGTAGGTAGGTAGCTCTGCAGCTGTTAGAAAATATACAACTAGAAGTAATAGTTAAATAGTTTTGCAGTTGTTATCTAATATATAACCTGTAGGTAGGTAGCTCTGCAGCTGTTAGAAAATATACAACTAGAAGTAATAGTTAAATAGTTTTGCGGTTGTTATCTAATATATAACTTGTATGTAAGTAGCTCTGCAGCTGTTAGAAAATATACAAATAGAAGTAATAGTTAAATAGTTTTGCGGTTGTTATCTAATATGTAACTTGTAGGTAGGTAGCTCTGCAGCTGTTATAAAATATACAACTAGAAGTAATAGTTAAACAGTTTAGCGGTTGTTATCTAATATATAACTTGTAGGTAGGTAGCTCTGCAGCTGTTAAGAAAATATACAACTAGAAGTAATAGTTAAATAGTTTTGCGGTTCTTATCTAATATATAACTTGTAGGTAGGTAGCTCTGCAGCTGTTAAGAAAATATACAACTAGAAGTAATAGTTAAATAGTTTTGCGGTTCTTATCTAATATATAACTTGTAGGTAGGTAGCTCTGCAGCTGTTAGAAAATATACAACTAGAAGTAATAGTTAAATAGTTTTGCGGTTGTTATCTAATATGTAACTTGTAGGTAGGTAGCTCTGCAGCTGTTATAAAATATACAACTAGAACTAATAGTTAAACAGTTTAGCGGTTGTTATCTAATATATAACTTGTAGGTAGGTAGCTCTGCAGCTGTTAGAAAATATACAACTAGAAGTAATAGTTAAATAGTTTTGCGGTTCTTATCTAATATATAACTTGTAGGTAGGTAGCTCTGCAGCTGTTAGAAAATATACAACTAAAAGTAATAGTTAAATAGTTTAGTGGTTGTTATCTAATATATAACTTTATGTAAGTAGCTCTGCAGCTGTTATAAAATATACAACTAGAAGTAATAGTTAAATAGTTTTACGGTTGTTATCTAATATATAACTTGTATGTAAGTAGTTATGCAGCTGTTAGAAAATATACAACTAGAAGTAATAGTTAAATAGTTTTGCGGTTCTTATCTAATATATAACTTGTAGGTAGGTAGCTCTGCAGCTGTTAGAAAATATACAACTAGAAGTAATAGTTAAATAGTTTTGCGGTTGTTATCTAATATATAACTTGTAGGTAGGTAGCTCTGCAGCTGTTAGATAATATACAACTAGAAGTAATAGTTAAATAGTTTTGCGGTTGTTATCTAATATATAACTTGTATTTAAGTAGCTCTGCAGCTGTTAGAAAATATACAACTAGAAGTAATAGTTAAATAGTTTTGCGGTTGTTATCTAATATATAACTTGTATGTAAGTAGCTCTGCAGCTGTTAGAAAATATACAACTAGAAGTAATAGTTAAATAGTTTTGCGGTTCTTATCTAATATATAACTTGTAGGTAGGTAGCTCTGCAGCTGTTAGAAAATATACAACTAGAAGTAATAGTTAAATAGTTTTGCGATTGTTATCTAATATATAACTTGTAGGTAGGTAGCTCTGCAGCTGTTAGAAAATATACAACTAGAAGTAATAGTTAAATAGTTTTGCGGTTGTTATCTAATATATAACTTGTAGGTAGGTAGCTCTGCAGCTGTTAGAAAATATACAACTAGAAGTAATAGTTAAATAGTTTTGCAGTTCTTATCTAATATATAACTTGTAGGTAGGTAGCTCTGCAGCTGTTAGAAAATATACAACTAGAAGTAATAGTTAAATAGTTTAGCGGTTGTTATCTAATATATAACTTGTAGGTAGGTAGCTCTGCAGCTGTTAGAAAATATACAACTAGAAGTAATAGTTAAATAGTTTTGCGGTTGTTATCTAATATATAACTTGTAAGTAGGTAGCTCTGCAGCTGTTAAGAAAATATACAACTAGAAGTAATAGTTAAATAGTTTTGCAGTTCTTATCTAATATATAACTTGTAGGTAGGTAGCTCTGCAGCTGTTAGAAAATATACAACTAGAAGTAATAGTTAAATAGTTTTGCAGTTGTTATCTAATATATAACCTGTAGGTAGGTAGCTCTGCAGCTGTTAGAAAATATACAACTAGAAGTAATAGTTAAATAGTTTTGCGGTTGTTATCTAATATGTAACTTGTAGGTAGGTAGCTCTGCAGCTGTTAGAAAATATACAACTAGAAGTAATAGTTAAATAGTTTAGCGGTTGTTATCTAATATATAACTTGTAGGTAGGTAGCTCGGCAGCTGTTAGAAAATATACAACTAGAAGTAATAGTTAAATAGTTTTGTGGTTCTTATCTAATATATAACTTGTAGGTAGGTAGGTCTGCAGCTTTTAGAAAATATACAACTAGAAGTAATAGTTAAATTGTTTTGTGGTTGTTATCTAATATATAACTTGTAGGTAGGTAGCTCTGCAGCTGTTAGAAAATATACAACTAGAAGTAATAGTTAAATAGTTTAGCGGTTGTTATCTAATATATAACTTTAACTTTATGTAAGTAGCTCTGCAGCTGTTAGAAAATATACAACTAGAAGTATAGTTACATAGTTTTGCGGTTGTTATCTAATATATAACTTGTATGTAAGTAGCTCTGCAGCTGTTAGAAAATATACAACTAGAAGTAATAGTTAAATTGTTTTGCGGTTGTTATCTAATATATAACTTGTAGGTAGGTAGCTCTGCAGCTGTTAGAAAATAAACAACTAGAAGTAATAGTTAAATAGTTTAGCGGTTGTTATCTAATATATAACTTGTATGTAAGTAGCTCTGCAGCTGTTAGAAAATATACAACTAGAAGTAATAGTTAAATAGTTTTACGGTTGTTATCTAATATATAACTTGTATGTAAGTAGCTCTGCAACTGTTAGAAAATATACAACTAGAAGTAATAGTTAAATAGTTTTGCGGTTGTTATCTAATATATAACTTGTAGGTAGGTAGCTCTGCAGCTGTTAGAAAATATACAACTAGAAGTAATAGTTAAATAGTTTTGCAGTTGTTATCTAATATATAACCTGTAGGTAGGTAGCTCTGCAGCTGTTAGAAAATATACAACTAGAAGTAATAGTTAAATAGTTTTGCGGTTGTTATCTAATATATAACTTGTATGTAAGTAGCTCTGCAGCTGTTAGAAAATATACAAATAGAAGTAATAGTTAAATAGTTTTGCGGTTGTTATCTAATATGTAACTTGTAGGTAGGTAGCTCTGCAGCTGTTATAAAATATACAACTAGAACTAATAGTTAAACAGTTTAGCGGTTGTTATCTAATATATAACTTGTAGGTAGGTAGCTCTGCAGCTGTTAAGAAAATATACAACTAGAAGTAATAGTTAAATAGTTTTGCGGTTCTTATCTAATATATAACTTGTAGGTAGGTAGCTCTGCAGCTGTTAAGAAAATATACAACTAGAAGTAATAGTTAAATAGTTTTGCGGTTCTTATCTAATATATAACTTGTAGGTAGGTAGCTCTGCAGCTGTTAGAAAATATACAACTAGAAGTAATAGTTAAATAGTTTTGCGGTTGTTATCTAATATGTAACTTGTAGGTAGGTAGCTCTGCAGCTGTTATAAAATATACAACTAGAACTAATAGTTAAACAGTTTAGCGGTTGTTATCTAATATATAACTTGTAGGTAGGTAGCTCTGCAGCTGTTAGAAAATATACAACTAGAAGTAATAGTTAAATAGTTTTGCGGTTCTTATCTAATATATAACTTGTAGGTAGGTAGCTCTGCAGCTGTTAGAAAATATACAACTAAAAGTAATAGTTAAATAGTTTAGCGGTTGTTATCTAATATATAACTTTATGTAAGTAGCTCTGAAGCTGTTATAAAATATACAACTAGAAGTAATAGTTAAATAGTTTTACGGTTGTTATCTAATATATAACTTGTATGTAAGTAGTTATGCAGCTGTTAGAAAATATACAACTAGAAGTAATAGTTAAATAGTTTTGCGGTTCTTATCTAATATATAACTTGTAGGTAGGTAGCTCTGCAGCTGTTAGAAAATATACAACTAGAAGTAATAGTTAAATAGTTTTGCGGTTGTTATCTAATATATAACTTGTAGGTAGGTAGCTCTGCAGCTGTTAGATAATATACAACTAGAAGTAATAGTTAAATAGTTTTGCGGTTGTTATCTAATATATAACTTGTATTTAAGTAGCTCTGCAGCTGTTAGAAAATATACAACTAGAAGTAATAGTTAAATAGTTTTGCGGTTGTTATCTAATATATAACTTGTATGTAAGTAGCTCTGCAGCTGTTAGAAAATATACAACTAGAAGTAATAGTTAAATAGTTTTGCGGTTCTTATCTAATATATAACTTGTAGGTAGGTAGCTCTGCAGCTGTTAGAAAATATACAACTAGAAGTAATAGTTAAATAGTTTTGCGATTGTTATCTAATATATAACTTGTAGGTAGGTAGCTCTGCAGCTGTTAGAAAATATACAACTAGAAGTAATAGTTAAATAGTTTTGCAGTTGTTATCTAATATATAACCTGTAGGTAGGTAGCTCTGCAGCTGTTAGAAAATATACAACTAGAAGTAATAGTTAAATAGTTTTGCGGTTGTTATCTAATATATAACTTGTATGTAAGTAGCTCTGCAGCTGTTAGAAAATATACAAATAGAAGTAATAGTTAAATAGTTTTGCGGTTGTTATCTAATATGTAACTTGTAGGTAGGTAGCTCTGCAGCTGTTATAAAATATACAACTAGAACTAATAGTTAAACAGTTTAGCGGTTGTTATCTAATATATAACTTGTAGGTAGGTAGCTCTGCAGCTGTTAAGAAAATATACAACTAGAAGTAATAGTTAAATAGTTTTGCGGTTCTTATCTAATATATAACTTGTAGGTAGGTAGCTCTGCAGCTGTTAAGAAAATATACAACTAGAAGTAATAGTTAAATAGTTTTGCGGTTCTTATCTAATATATAACTTGTAGGTAGGTAGCTCTGCAGCTGTTAGAAAATATACAACTAGAAGTAATAGTTAAATAGTTTTGCGGTTGTTATCTAATATGTAACTTGTAGGTAGGTAGCTCTGCAGCTGTTATAAAATATACAACTAGAACTAATAGTTAAACAGTTTAGCGGTTGTTATCTAATATATAACTTGTAGGTAGGTAGCTCTGCAGCTGTTAGAAAATATACAACTAGAAGTAATAGTTAAATAGTTTTGCGGTTCTTATCTAATATATAACTTGTAGGTAGGTAGCTCTGCAGCTGTTAGAAAATATACAACTAAAAGTAATAGTTAAATAGTTTAGTGGTTGTTATCTAATATATAACTTTATGTAAGTAGCTCTGCAGCTGTTATAAAATATACAACTAGAAGTAATAGTTAAATAGTTTTACGGTTGTTATCTAATATATAACTTGTATGTAAGTAGTTATGCAGCTGTTAGAAAATATACAACTAGAAGTAATAGTTAAATAGTTTTGCGGTTCTTATCTAATATATAACTTGTAGGTAGGTAGCTCTGCAGCTGTTAGAAAATATACAACTAGAAGTAATAGTTAAATAGTTTTGCGGTTGTTATCTAATATATAACTTGTAGGTAGGTAGCTCTGCAGCTGTTAGATAATATACAACTAGAAGTAATAGTTAAATAGTTTTGCGGTTGTTATCTAATATATAACTTGTATTTAAGTAGCTCTGCAGCTGTTAGAAAATATACAACTAGAAGTAATAGTTAAATAGTTTTGCGGTTGTTATCTAATATATAACTTGTATGTAAGTAGCTCTGCAGCTGTTAGAAAATATACAACTAGAAGTAATAGTTAAATAGTTTTGCGGTTCTTATCTAATATATAACTTGTAGGTAGGTAGCTCTGCAGCTGTTAGAAAATATACAACTAGAAGTAATAGTTAAATAGTTTTGCGATTGTTATCTAATATATAACTTGTAGGTAGGTAGCTCTGCAGCTGTTAGAAAATATACAACTAGAAGTAATAGTTAAATAGTTTTGCGGTTGTTATCTAATATATAACTTGTAGGTAGGTAGCTCTGCAGCTGTTAGAAAATATACAACTAGAAGTAATAGTTAAATAGTTTTGCAGTTCTTATCTAATATATAACTTGTAGGTAGGTAGCTCTGCAGCTGTTAGAAAATATACAACTAGAAGTAATAGTTAAATAGTTTAGCGGTTGTTATCTAATATATAACTTGTAGGTAGGTAGCTCTGCAGCTGTTAGAAAATATACAACTAGAAGTAATAGTTAAATAGTTTTGCGGTTCTTATCTAATATATAACTTGTAGGTAGGTAGCTCTGCAGCTGTTAGAAAATATACAACTAGAAGTAATTGTTAAATAGTTTTGCGGTTCTTATCTAATATATAACTTGTAGGTAGGTAGCTCTGCAGCTGTTAGAAAATATACAACTAGAAGTAATAGTTAAATAGTTTTGCTGTTGTTATCTAAGATATAACTTGTATGTAGGTAGCTCTGCAGCTGTTAGAAAATATACAACACTAGTAGGCAAGTAGTTTTGCGGTGCCGGTTGTTATAAAATATATTGTAGCTGTTAGAAAATATCAACTAGAACTAATAGGTAATATCTTATAATAATTATAATAATATAGCTCACTAGAGTTAAAATATAAAATGTTAAATATGCAGGTTTACTGCCTAAATTCAGTATCAGCAGCAGCACAGAAGTTAACTGCTTTTTTTTTTTTTTTTTTAAAACTTTTACCTTTTTTTGCAAAACTTCTAATTGCAATCTGATCATTAATTAATCTGCTAAAATACTTAAATTTATTAATGGTAAGCAACCTTGACAGCCATCAACAGTCAACAACTAGTATCAGCAGCACAGCAGTTAACTGCTTTTTTTTTTTTAACTTTTACCTTTTTTTGCAAAACTTCTAATTGCAATCTGCTAATTAATTAATCTGCTAAAAAAAATATTATTTTATTATTCCCAAATTACTCCACTAAAGCAAATTGTTTTAAAAGAGAACTCTCTATTACCTAAGTACTCTAATCTGTATCTGTTTTTTTAAAGTAAAAATAAAAATGAACTTTTTTTTTCTCACTGACATTGTACTGTCTACTAATCTCTCTCTGTCTGACTGACTGACTCACTCTCTCTCAACTTCTTGAATGTCAACTCAACTGTATAGTGTAAACTAAACTAATAAGCTGCAGGCCTGCAGCAAAATAATTTTAGGCCCACAACAAGTCAGATCTTCCTGGACCTCCCTACCCTATCTCATCTATTCTCACTCAGAGTCAGAGAGTCACAGACTCACAGTCAGGCCGCAGTAAGTAACATGGCTGTAACTGCAAGGGCTAGCAGTCGTTGAACTGTGCACAGAGCTGTAAAACAAGGCTCCTATCCGCTCAACGGCTATCTCCTCAATGAGATTTTCATGCCGTTGAGGGGGAGGAGCCTTGTGGGGGCCGTCACGTGTACGCAACAACGTATCAGAGGCTAGCTCAGGCAGAGTGGGAAGAGGCAGAGCACAGGCTGAAGTCAACTCGCACACTTCAGCCTGTATAGGCAATGCCGGGCTGGGTGGAGCTATGAATGCACAGTGAATGCATAGATCACTGTGCAAGATAGGGGCTCTATCGCACGTGCGATCAGGTTAGGATTAGGAGGTGTGCACACAGAGCAGCCACAGTGCCTGGTCAGGTCGGGAGAGGAGGAGTGAGAAGCTAGTGACACATGGTGTGGTGACGTCAGCATACTACTCTGCACTCACTCTGCTCTGTCGTCCGGCGTCCGCCCGGTCCTAGCTCCCTCCTGCCTCCTAGACCTAGGCTAGTTAGTTACAACTTACAGACTACAGACTGTATAGATGTACAGTAACAGTATAGGAAAATAGTATAGGGACATGAATCAACTATTGCAGTTGCTGGGGTCCTAGGGATGATAATAAAAAATAAAATTATATTTTATTAAACAATTATAATTTTCTTGCTCTTTTTTTTTTTTTTTGCTCAAATTTTTTTCCCTCCTTGTCCCTAGGGGTTCACGTGCGAAAGTGCACAAATGGAGGAGCCTCTACTGCACACTATATAACACATACACCACACACTCTCATACAACACACACACCAAACATACTCATATAACACACACACACACTCATATAACACACACACCTCACACTCTCATACAACACACACACCAAACATACTCATATAACACACACACTCATATAACACATACACCACACACTCTCATACAACACACACAATATTATACAACACACCACACACTCTCATACAACACACACACACCACACACTCTCATACAACACACACACAGACCACACACTCTCATAGAACACACACCTCACACTCTCATAGAACACACACACACCAAACACACACTCATATAACACAACACACACTCATATATCACACCCCACACACTCACCACACACACTTATATAACACATACACCACACACTCTCATGCAAGCCACATACCACACACACTCTCATACAAGACACACACACACTCATACAACACACACACACTTTCATATATCACACCACATACACTCAAATAAACACACTCACCACACACACTCATATAACACATCCCACACACACACTCATATAACACATACCCCACACACTCTCATACAACACACACACACCAAACACACTCATATAACACACTCACCACACACACTCATATAACACATACACCACACACACTCTCCTACAATACACAAACAAGTCACGACCCAGTAAACATGGTGTTGCGACCCAGTAATGGGTCTCGACCTGTGGTTTAAAGAACCCTGTATTAAATCGCCAAACTAATGTAGGCACAAGATTTGTTTATTAAAACTTCAAAAACAATAATAAAATACTGCAACGTGTTTCCTAGTACTTCATGGCAGAATATTACGTATACCCAGATGCACAAATAAATACCAAAAAAACAATTAAAGGGACATTATACACTCATTTTTTCTTTGCATAAATGTTTTGTAGATTATCTAGTTATATAGCCCATAACGTTTTTTTTTTTGTTTTTTTTTAAATGTATAGTTTTGCTTATTTTTAAATAACATTGCTCTGATTTTCAGACTCCTAACCAAGCTCCAAAGTTTTATGAGAATGCCGTCAGCTACCTTCTCCAGCTTGCTCCTGTTAAAAGGGTCTTTTCATATGCAAAATAAGTGGGAGTGTCTTATTTCCCACTTCCAGCTACCTTTTCAACAGAGCTAAACGGAGAGCTTCTAAGTTAGTGTTTAAAACAGTTTTATACTGGATTTTTATACCAGTATCTGTGCATCTTATTCTTTATAGTAGTGTCTATTACATGCAGTTATATGAAAATGAGTGTATACTGTCCCTATAAGCCCCTCTATTTTCATTGATCACCTAACAGCCTCCTATCATTTGATAGGTTAAATTCATACCAAAGTGACACCTACCTTAATCAGAATATATTTGTCACTATTGGGCCGTTAATATGCAAATACAACCATCTGTAACATATTATTATTTCTATGCACAGCCATGATAAGTATGGGATTTACCCAGTTTTTCTTATTAAAATTAAGAGCGCCATCTATTTGATTACTTTAAAATTACACTAAACTATGATGACCAGGGAATTTACCCATAAATAATATTATTGAAATTAGATGCACCCTCTATAGGTTATCACCAAAATTTTAATTCTGGTTTCACATTCTTATAAAATATATTAGCAGCACCATCTATTGGTTTACTTTAGAATAACACTAAACTATGATGACCAGGGAATTTACCCATAGATAATATTATTGAAATTTAGAAGTGCTCTCGATTGGTGTAGCTCTTGGAGCTTTGGCAAGGAATGAGTTTTTCTCAATAAAATCGTCAAGCACCCCTAGCAAGCCAGATTGTTATTCCCTGCCTGGTTGGTTAGTTGCTCACTCACTGTGACTGCATGATCTGTGTCCAGGTAGAGACAGAGTACACCATTTTAAAAAAGTTTCAAATTTACTTATTATATTATCAGATTTGCTTTGTTCCCTTTGTTCCCATAGGCACCTGGAGCACTAAATGGCAGGGAAAATGCTGCCATATAGTGCTCCAGAAAATGGGCTGGCTCCTAAGCTTTTACATCCCTGCTTTTCAATAATAGATACCAAGAGAACAAAGAAAAATTGATTATAGAAGTAAATTAGAAAGTTGTTAAAAATCACACGCTCTATCTGAACCATGAAAGAAAACATATTCCTTTAAATGCTGATTTTGCTCCTGTTGAGTTTTTGGTTTTAAACCCTGGCTTGTCTGACCTGTCTCAGACTGTTTGTGAGGTTCTTATCCCAGCCTTTTCCAGTCCTACCTGTCTCTGGGCCGAGTCCTAGTGTGACCTGTCTCTGGGCCAAGTTCCAGAGTCACCAGCCTCTAGTTTAAAAAATGTATACTTCACATATTGTCAAGCAAATAATGCTTATATGTTTAAATGTTGCTCTGTGATATAGATAAGATAATTTCCTTTCCTTATATTGTCTCTTTAATTGCATTCAGTTAGTGCAAACCAATATTTTGAAATCATTATGTCTGGGCCAAGTTCCAGTGCTACCTGTCTGTGGGCAAATTTCAAGTGCTCCCTTTCTCTGGGCCAAGTTACAGAGCTTCCTGTCTGTGGGGCAAGTTCTATTAGAGGCTGTCTAGTGCAAGTTCCAGTGCAGGCTGTATCTGGGGCAAATTCCAGTGAGGGCATTTTCTGGGGCAAGTTCCAGCATGGCTCATCTCTAGAGCAAGTTCAAGCATTACCTGTTTCTGGGACGAGTTCCAGCACTGGCCCTCTCTGGGGCAAGTTCCAGTGAGGCCATTTTTCTGGGACAAGTTCCAGAATGGCTGGTCTCTGGGGCAAGTTCAAGTGTGGCCAGTCTCTGGGGCAAGTTTCAGCACAGGCTGTCTCTGGGGCAAGTTGCAGCAGGGCTGGCCTCTGGGGCAAGTTTCACTGAGGGAGGTCTTTGGGGCAAGTTCCAGCATAGCCATTTTCTGGGGAAAGTTCCAGCATAGTTGGTCTCTTGGGCAAGTTCATGTGTGGCCATTCTCTGGGGCAAGTTCAAGCGTGGCTAGTCTCTGGGGCAAGTTCCAGCATGGCCAGTCTCTGGGGCAAGTTGCAGCATGGCTGGCCTCTGGGGCAAGTTCCACTGAGGGTAGTCTTTGGGGCAAGTTCCAGCATGGCGATCTCTAGAGCAAGTTCCAGTGCTGCCGATTTCTGGGGCAAGTTCCAGCGCAGCCAATCTCTGGGGCAAGTTCCAACATGGTTGATCTTTGGACTAAGTTCCAGCTTGGACGGTCTTTGGGACTAGTTCCAGGATGTTCGGCCTTTGGCTCAAGTTTAAAGACGGACGGTCTCTGGGCCAAGTTCAAATGTGGACGGTCTCTGGGCCAGCAGGTCTCTGAACATTGGTAGGAAATGCAAAACTGTGCCGCTACACTAATATATTTTAAGTATAGTACATGCTAAAGAGATGAAGGCTGTGGTCGGACAGACCTTTATCTTGGTGGGGGAGGATTCAATCCATAAAAATGACCACTTTGCCCAGGATTCTTTATATCTTACAAACTATTCCCATTTCTCTTCCCAACAGTTACATATCTCAACTACAATCTATAATCAATGCCTTTGTGTGGGGCACACTGAAACCTCGGATAAATAGAACTACATTATATAGGACCACTGACATGGGAGGGCTAGGCCTGCCAAATATTAGGGAGTATTACATGGCAGTCACTCTACAGAGAGTTCTGGACTGGCATGGCTCTACGGACAATAAGGCCTGGGTGTCCATAGACTCACATTTACTACAGATCCCAAAAGTGGGGGCGGTTTGCTGGGTACCTGGGGAACTCAGACCAATGCAATGCAAGACACTAGCTATACATAGACATCTTTTTCCTACTTGGGACTTGATCAGATCTACTAAAAATTACATTACTCATCTTCGTTCACCTCTTTTTCCAATTCCTCAGAATGCAGAATTAGTAGGGGGACTAGACAACAAATTTCGCAGAACTCAGGAATGGGATTATACATGGCCCCTGGCCAAGTTTGTAGAAAATGGGAAATTAATAAGCACAGATAAATTTATTGAATTGTGTGGGGGACGCCCTGGGAACTGGCTAAAACATGCACAACTTTCACACTATATAGCATCTTCCCCACATAAAGCAGACCTCCTGAGATCACCCACACCATTTGAATCGCTATGCTTACAGAATAAAACAATCTGCCACCCTTTGTCGTTGTCCCATAAGCAACTACAAACCCATGACAATGCATTACTCCCTACTTACACAATCAAATGGCAACAAGACTTACACCTAGACTTGGACAAAATAGAGTGGAGAAATATTTTTCACAAAACACGTAAATCTTCTACCTCGCCACAAATCTTAGAACTAAATTTTAAAGTTCTTACAAGATGGTATTTGACCCCCACTCGCCTACATTCAATTTACCCTGAGGCATCTAGGATGTGTTGGAGAGGCTGTGGAGGACACGGTTCTTTAATTCACATATGGTGGCAATGCCCTAAGATAACACCTTTATGGCAATCAATAGAATCTTTTCTTAAGAAAATCCTCACACAGAACTTTTCACTAACCCCAAGAATAGAATTATTAAATGACCTCCCCAAAGTTAAATGTAGATTGAGATCCCTCCTTATACAGATCTGCCTTAATGCCGCAAAATCATTAATAGCCAGACACTGGAAGAGCCTCCTAACCCCCTCAAAAGATATGTGGATTGACAGAGTTGATGAACTCCTAGACCTAGAGGAATACGGCCATCTTAAAAATAATTCTCGCATAGCATTTCCGGAGATCAAATTTTTATGGGATGAATACACATATAGTTCATAACATACCACTTATATTTGACCTTATGGGAACCAGCCTCTGGACGTGCTTGGACCGGTCTCCCCCCCCCCTCCGGGGGCACCCTTTCCCCCCTCCTTAGCTCCTGCTCTTTTCCTTACTCTTACTATTCTTTTTACTTCTCTTCTCCGTTCTTCACTCTTCTTTTCATTTCTCTCTTCTTCTCGACTTTCCTCTCTTCTTGTATTGCATCATGAATCCTAATTGCCTGTATGGAATCTGCTTATGTCTCCCCACCCTATAGTGATGCTACATATATAATAATCTACTCCGCAGAGGGGATCCGGTTGAGGTATGGGAAATGAGATATAGAACTTTATACCCCATGAAGAGAAATGGACTTCTTTCAGCTGGATCGTAGCTTCAATAAGTACTTTGTAAAGTGAACAAAGTTGTTTATGTTTATTTTTATAAGTTTAATTGTTTGTATAAGTTTGTGTTGGAAAAAATACACACAAAAGACTAGAAAGTAACTTTAACCTGTGTATTATGACACCAATTACCCTTTGTACAAGATGAAACTAGACAACCTTTGGTGTTTGTTTAACATTTATTGTATGTAATCTTTCTTCAATAAATATAAAAAAAAAAGAGATGAAGGCTGTGCTAAACAGTCTCTTTCTATTCTGTTTTACCATGGACATGTAATACCAGATTGCTCACTATTCTGAGCAGAGGCCCTCGATAGCACTCCACTTGTAATCCATTTTCATATTTAAAAGATATAAAAGTTGTATTTGAACATGTGTGTGTTTGGAAAAAAATATAACAGAGAGTATTAACCATTGATACTCATCCCAGCTGTTAAATAGGATATGGACAGGAAGTTTGGGATTAAGTTGGTATCGTCAAAATTAGCAGTGGATCATGCATAGTTTAAAAGTTAACAGTGATAAATGTATTGTATGGCGATAAATAAGGTCTGAAATTTTTGACACCAGGACAGTGACCTGATGCTCACTCAGTAATTGTCACTGAGCCACTGAGACTGTATGTGTAATGCAGTGGTTGTACTGAGGCAGTATAGAAAGCATAACATAGAAAGAGGGGTGACATCAATACCCCAATCTCCTTGTATGCCAGATGCAGGGACTGTTGAAAAAGGAGTGTAATTAAAAGAGTGGAACCAGATCCAGTGGGAGTAACACAATAATCTTCCCAAAGATCTACCTTATGCATCACTCTTGACCCCACATACATTTTTCACAAATTAACAGTAACAAAAATATTAATACATTTACCTTTTTTGGCTGCCAGTAACACACCAGAGATCTTGCACTAAACAAACAAAAGAAGCGTGGCAGCGGACCAAGTAAAGTATTAAAACGTAGCTTTTATTAAAGCATGTAAAATGAAAAAAGGAACATCACGAGCAAAAAGCCAGAGTAGCAGCGGTCTTGCACCCCCTTGAATTACAGTTTAACTCCTCAATGACTGCAAGTAACACATAAGAGAGTGCTTTTAATTTACCCTTCCTAGCAAGTAACATATAGGGATAAATTTACTATTGTGCGGACAGACATGATACGATGTAGCGTATCATGTCCGCCACACATCGATAAATGCCGACAGCATCCGTTGCTTCATAAATTGACCCCATAGAGATAACTTAGTAAACATAGAACTAATGGCTGGAGGATGGCATCTAGCCATTGTGATAACCGTTCCAATAGTGACCCAATGCCACTCACAATAGGTCTACCTACTACATTAGTCAAAATTTTATCGACTTTGGGTAAATGGTTGAAAGTGGGAGTTACTGGTTTTTCCACATATAAGTATTCTCTTGTGTCCGCATAAAAAAGTCCCTTTCATAGCCATCATCCAAAAAGTGTCTTAGCTCTTTTTTAAACCTGTTTGTTGCGTCAAAATCTAGGGTTATATAACCTGATTCATCTACCAATACTCTTCATGCTTCCTGTACAAAAGATTCCCTGTAATACTACAACAGAACCTACTTTGTCCGCAGCCGTAATCACAAGATCATGATTCTCGCTGAGTCTTTTCACTGCATCTCTTTCCTTTCTGGACAGATTATTTTTGTGTGGTCTTATTCCACAGGGACTGTAGTGATTTCCACAGGTTTTGGCCAGTTCTGTTAAATCCTTCCCCACCCTCTTCTGGAATTTTTCCAGGATAGGGCCACTTTCCAATATGGCATAATTTGAATCCTTACATGATGGGTATGTGTTTTTTGGTATTGCAGTATATGTAATGAAATATTGTTGCAGAGTAATGATGAGGAGCTTATACCTCTAGAATTGTAAGTAGGAGAGCTTTACTACTAATAAGAAGAGGGGGAGTTGTCCTTTGTTTTTAGGTTTTATCCAATAGGAGGAGAAAAAACTGTATAAAGCATTCACTGTCAGAACAGTCCTTTAGCTTAGATTACGGCGCATAGCCACAACATGTGAGCGTTCTGGGTCTGACTCACCTTCCTTTTTATATTGTGCTTCTTTTTTTAAAGATGCTGTAAGCTTTAATAAAAGTTACACTTTATTTATTTTTCCTTGTGCTCCGGATCTCTGTTTTCAATATGTGTGTATATATATATATATATATATATATATATATATATATATATATATATATATAAAACACATAAATATATATGTATATATTCATATATATTTATATTTACTGCCCATCGCTGCGCGACTTACCCCCCCCTTTGCTGTGCTAGTTCTCATGCTGTGTCTGCAGGCCTGAATAGTTATATTAATTACTATTATAAGAGATTTAAAAGGACATGAAACCCAATCATTTCTTTCATGATTCAGGTCAGCAACCTTGGGCCCCCAGATGTTTTGGAACTACATTTCCCATGATGCTCAGGCAGCCTAAAGAGTGTTTCAGCATCTTGTAAAATGTAGTCCCAAAACATTTGGTGGCCCAAGGTTGCTGACTCCAGAGATAGAGCATACAATTTGAAACAACTTGGGGGGGGGGGGGGCTGAGCAGGAAGAAGCCATGATGGCAGCATAATACTGGAGCTCCGCTTTAAGGGTCTTTAACAACTATTCCTGGGGCACTAATACCGTCTTTTTTCAAAAGACCCTCTACCACAAAATACCTCTGGTCCCTAACAGCTCAGGAGAAATCTTTCCAGCATTCTGGTCATCAGTAGGAGGAGCGGAAAGGACCTTACAGCAAAGGCACAGAGACAGGCGCCATCTTGCCGGCCGGCATAGATCCACACTCCCTCTTACATCCTTCAATTATTAAAGAGGAACCAGCGAAACCGCTGATGATAAAGAGGCTGCAAGCAGGACGGAACACCTCACGATTCACCGGCCACGCATACGCAATTGTGTACTAGCTCTAGAAAGCCAACAGGGCACAAACAGTGAGCCGCAAATACTACCCACCTAACTCAAGCAGCATCCTCTCACACATTGAGACACAATAAGAGAGGCGTAGCACACCTAACTACAGGGGCCTACTCAGATCCTTTATTACATTAAAACCGGAGACCTCCACATATCTCTTAATTACACCAGCAACACTGCGTACTCCATATTTTAACCGCATCTGCATAAAAAACAAGCAAACAAAAAAAGGAAAAAAGAGGAAAATAAGTACAAAGAAATAAATAGCACTTTTTACTATCTTATCAAGATGGCAGCGAGGAAACCATCCAAATCTGACAGAGTGACAAAACAAACAGCTACTAAGGCCCACACAAGGCCTTCATATTTTACAGCTGCTTAACAATCGCCAACACATACTAACTATCAATAAGGGCAACCCTTCCTCTGGCTCTCAGACTAAGGGCCCCCCATCCACAACTCCTATCAACGACACCACTCAAATTCCTGACTCCCTGTTATCTAATTTCGCTTCTAAACAGGAGATTTCTGACATCTTTAGAACCTGCCTAAGAGAAGAATTAACTGAAATAAAGCAGGACCTCCAAACTTTAGGTTCAAGAGTCAAAATGATAGAAGCAGATATAAATCAGAGAAGATATCTTAAAAAAATGATGAAAAATCTTCATCACAACAAGAAACAATTGACTCCCTAATGGACAAGATCAATGATCTTAAGAATAGGTGCAGGATGAAAAACCAGCGGTTGCGGGGTATTCCAGAAACCATACTACCAAAAGATCTACCTGAATATCTCCAAGCTTTATTTACAACTCTAAAAGAATCTTCATATACTGAAAACATACTATGGGTCAGGGCACACAGAGCTTTATGCCCTAAACCCCCAGACAAAGCTCCCCCTAGGGACATCATCATCAGGTTAAAAAATTTCCTGGAAAAGAAAATGCTGCTCAACCAGTCAAGACGACAACAACCTGTAAGGTTCAGAGGCAATGTTACCCAGTTCTTCCAGGATTTATCCACAAAAACTTTACAATGCAGAAAGGAGTTTGCCCCACTTACAACCATGCTACGCAACAACAAAATTCCATATAGCTGTGGATTGCCAGTACAATTGATGGTCATCCAGGATCACAAAATACTTATTTGCACAGCACCTGAAGATATGGGAACATTCAGTAAAGATCTGGGCCTAGATCTAACACTTGAAATGGACCTATCAACAACCCGGCATCAAACAACCTCCGTGAGACTAAACGCTAACAAGAATCCACCCTCACCAAGATATTTTCACATCTCCAACTCGGAAGATGGATAATTCTAGGGCCCACCACACCTTTCAAGAACACAAGGGACAATACTTACTCCTAACATAAACAATCGACTTCAATGGACATCTACCGGTACAGGTAATATGTACCACCCCCTGTTTCCCCCTGCCACAATTCCCCTGTTTGTTTCTTAGTCATATATTGTATTTACTAGAAGGGTCTTTCTCATATAGCATTGAAGAACCCCCAGGACACTAGGACATCCTTCTTGCTGTCTCCGGACACCTAGACGGAAAGTAAATATTAACAATGAAAGTGTAAAGAGACTCTTACTTTCTATTCCCACACAATATTTTCTCTATTTATGTCTAATTTCAGACTTGGAGATATGTTAGTATTTTTTTTATTATTATTAAGGTTTTGAATGTATTGTTTCAATGCTGTGTTATTGTATTGTATATAAAAAATGCGAGGCCTTTCTCAAATAGTGTAGAAGAGGCTTCCCAGAACCAACCCGCCTTGATAGTTGTTTGTCTACACTAGACACTCAAATCCATCTTTGCATCCCCTCAACACTTCATGCCACCCCACACTGCTAGACCACCACATCCTTTAATCATGACTCAAAATGCTAAGGGCCTAAATTCTTCGTGCAAATGCTCTAAAGCACTTTCAGATATTGCAAAACGACAAGCTGACATTATCTACCTACTGGAAACCCACAGCTGAGGGCTTTCTAAAAAATGTGAACTTAGCATACTATTTAAAGTGAAAGTCAAGTTACTGATATCACTATATTTCAATCCATTCAAAATAACATCACTTTCATTCATCATTTTTTTTTATTTCTAACATTATTTTATTACCTTGAAATCCGCAATATATTCTCGCTGTTCCTCCGCCCGCACTAATTTATTTTTTACTGCAGTGGTGACGAAGGAATGATATTGTAATCCCATTGGTTCCCCATGGGTGTCTAAACACGTTCTCTATACGCCCCCATTTAGCGATGCACATGCGGATATCCTCTGTGATCAGATGCGCGTTAATGATAGCCGCATGCACATATAATTTCTAAAAGGAAATCCATTATCCTGACGTCACTTCATTCTAACAAATATCAGACCACGTAACAATAAGTTTAATATCAGAGCTGAAAGCGTATTATCACGCATGCGCAAATTATTGGGCTCACGAGAGTGCACAGAAAATGACGTATAACACTACTAAAACAGGAAGCTAGCAGGGGGCGGAGGAAGATAGCACAAGTTACGCAATAAAAAATATAAAATTCTTGAATTTAGGAACATTATCCGCTAGATTTAGAGCGGCCAAAGGGGTGCGTTAGCTACGCTTGCTTTTTTTCTCCCGCACCTTTTAAATACCACTGGTATTTAGAGTTCACAGAAGGGCTGCGTTAGGCTCCAAAAAGGGAGCGTATAGCATAATTTACCGCCACTGCAACTCTCAATACCAGCGGTGCTTACGGACGCGGCCAGCTTCAAAAACGTGCTTGTGCACGATTCCCCCATAGGAAACAATGGGGCAGTTTGAGCTGAAAAAAAACCTAACACCTGCAAAAAAGCAGCGTTCAGCTCCTAACGCAGCCCCATTGTTTCCTATGGGGAAACACTTCCTACGTCTGCACCTAACACCCTAACATGTACCCCGAGTCTAAACACCCCTAACCTTACACTTTTTAACCCCTAATCTTCCGCCCCGCTATCGCTGACCCCTGCATATTTTTTTAACCCCTAATCTGCCGCTCCGTACACCGCCGCCACCTACGTTATCCCTATGTACCCCTAATCTGCTGCCCCTAACACCGCCGACACCTATATTATATTTATTAACCCCTAATCTGCCGCCCCCAATGTCGCGCCACCTACCTACACTTATTAACCCCTAATCTGCCGACCGGACCTCACCGTTACTATAATAAAGTCATTAACCCCTAATCCGCCTCACTCCTGCCTCAATAACCCTATAATAAATAGTATTAACCCCTAATCTGCCCTCCCTAACATCGCCGACACTTAACTTCAAGTATTAACCCCTAATCTGCCGACCGGACCTCACCGCTACTCTATTAAATTTATTAACCCCTAAAGCTAAGTCTAACACTAACACCCCCCTAAATTAAATATAATTTTTATCTAACGAAATAAATTAACTCTTATTAAATAAATTATTCCTATTTAAAGCTAAATACTTACCTGTAAAATAAACCCTAATATAGCTACAATAATAATTATATTGCAGCTATTTTAGGATTAATATTTATTTTACAGGCAACTTTGTATTTATTTTAACCAGGTACAATAGCTATTAAATAGTTAAGAACTATTTAATAGCTACCTAGTTAAAATAATTACAAAATTACCGGTAAAATAAATCCTAACCTAAGTTACAATTAAACCTAACACTACACTATCAATAAATTAATTAAATAAAATACCTACAATTATCTACAATTAAACCTAACACTACACTATCAGTAAATTAATTAAATAAAATACCTGCAAATAAATACAATTAAATAAACTAACTAAAGTACAAAAAATAAAAAAAAGAACTAAGTTACAAAAAATAAAAAAATAATTTACAAACATTAGAAAAAGATTACAACAATTTTAAGCTAATTACACCTACTCTAAGCCCCCTAATAAAATAACAAAGCCCCCCAAAATAAAAAAATGCCCTACCCTATTCTAAAATACAAATAGAAAAGCTCTTTTACCTTACCAGCCCTTAAAAGCGCCTTTTGCGGGGCATGTCCCAAAGAATTCAGCTCTTTTGCCTGTAAAAAAAAACATACAATACCCCCCACATTACAACCCACCACCCACATACCCCTAATCTAACCCAAACCCCCCTTAAATAAACCTAACACTAAGCCCCTGAAGATCACCCTACCGTATCTTCACCACGCCGGGTATTACCGATCCGTCCAGAGGAGCCTCCGATGTCTTCATCCAAGCCCAAGCGGGGGCTGAAGAAGTCCATCATCGGGCTGAAGAGGTCCATCATCCGACTGAAGTCTTGATCCAAGCGGGCGCTGAAGAGGTAAATCATCGGGCTGAAGTCTTGATCCAAGCGGGCGCTGAAGAGGTCCATCATCGGGCTGAAGTCTTCTATTGAGCGGCATCTTCAATCTTCATCCATCCGGAGTGGAGCCATCTTCTTCCAGCCAACGCAGATTTATCCTCTTCTACCGACGCCTACTCGCCAAATGACGGTTTCTTTAAATGACGTCATCCAAGATGGCGTCCCTCGAATTCCGATTGGCTGATAGGATTCTATCAGCCAATCGGAATTAAGGTAGAAAAATTCTGATTGGCTGATGGAATCAGCCAATCAGATTCAAGTTCAATCCGATTGGCTGTTCCGATCAAAATAAGCTATTGTAGCTATATTAGGGTTTATTTTACAGGTAAGTATTTAGCTTTAAATAGGAATAATTTATTTAATAAGAGTTAATTTATTTCGTTAGATAAAAATTATATTTAACTTAGGGGGTGTTAGTGTTAGGGTTAGACTTAGCTTTAGGGGTTAATAAATTTAATAGAGTAGCGGTGAGGTCCGGTCAGCAGATTAGGGGTTAATACTTGAAGTTAGGTGTCGGCGATGTTAGGGAGGGCAGATTAGGGGTTAATACTATTTATTATAGGGTTATTGAGGCGGGAGTGAGGCGGATTAGGGGTTAATAACTTTATTATAGTAGCGGTGAGGTCCGGTCGGCAGATTAGGGGTTAATAAGTGTAGGTAGGTGGCGGCGACATTGGGGGCGGCAGATTAGGGGTTAATAAATATAATATAGGTGTCGGCGGTGTTAGGGGCAGCAGATTAGGGGTACATAGGGATAACATAGGTTACGGCGGTGTGCGGTCGGCAGATTAGGGGTTAAAAAAATATATTAGAGTGGCGGCTATGTGGGGGGGCCTCGGTTTAGAGGTACATAGGTAGTTTATAAGTGTTAGTGTACTTTAGAGCACAGTAGTTAAGAGCTTTATGAACCGGCGTTAGACCAGAAAGCTCTTAACTCCTGGCTTTTTGCTGCGGCTGGAGTCTTGTCGTTAGATTTCTAACGCTCACTTCAGCCAAGACTCTAAATACCGGCGTTAGAAAGATCCCATTGAAAAGATAGGATACGCAAATGGCGTAGGGGGATCTGCGGTATGGAAAAGTCGCGGCTGCAAAGTGAGCGTTAGACCCTTACCTACACGACTCTAAATACCAGCGGTAGCCCAAAACCAGCGTTAGGAGCCCCTAACGCTGGTTTTGACGGCTAACGCCAAACTCTAAATCTAGGCGTATGAGAATAAAAAAAAGTTAGCGACTGTAATGTATATTGTTACTAGAATCCATAGCGTTCTTTAGTTATATGAAAATTGACTTTCACTTTAAAAAGACACTTCCTTTCACACTATCACAAAAAGTGTCAGACACAGAAGGCAGGTTTTTGGGTTTAGTACGACTCCTATATGGCAGACCCATAACACTGGTGACTATTTACGCCCCAAACACATTACAAAAAACTTTCTTTGAGAAATTGTTCAATCACATACTAGATATTTCTAAAGGTCCAATTTACATTGGAGGAGACTTCAATATATCCTTATACCCCACTTAGACAGCACTAACCCTCAAATCAAACCAAAAATGAAATCACTTACATACCTCTGGAAAAATCTAAAATTGCATAAACTATATGACACCTGGCGATTCCTCCACACCCCCCCCCCCCCCACAAAAGACTACACATTCTATTCCTACCCCAACAAATCTCACAGCCATATAGACTACCTTTTAACTAACCAATCAGTCATAGCACAACAATACTGGTCACACATCAGAAACAAGATGGAAAAAGTCACAGACACCTCCCTCCCGCATAACCCTTGGACATTCTTATTTAACAACTTCCCACCTATTCAATTTGGGTTAAGACTCAAACTGCTCACTATTATGGTAAATACAGCCAAACGTTATATCCCATACTTTTTGAGAAAAAGCTACCTTATCGACTGTACAGTTTTGGAGAGACAGAGTCACTACGGCCATAGAACTAGAACAGTATCATTATTATCCCACTACTAAGAAACTAGACGACTATCTAGCACTCCGTCTCATTTGGGACGAGTACATCCAATCCTTACGAGCCATAAACAGCCAAGATGGTAACTAACCTATTTACTCACAACTTTCAAGTGGTACAAATATTTAAAATTTACCATTTTTCCATATAAGCCTCTTCAAACATCATTGACAATCAAATACCAAATATGAACCAATGCAATATTTTGAGAAAGTATTATTATATTTTATTCTTAATGTTAATATACCGATATTGTTTTTGTTTTAGGGTTTAATTATATTTACAGGTTATAAAAATTCATAGAGCAATACCTCTAATGCAGACAACAGACTTTTTTACAAGGACTTTGTCACAATCTCACCACAAACCCCGATCAGGGGTCTTTGATAATTTATAATCATACCTCTTGGCCGCTGTATCATTACTATTGTATGATGTCTGATTATTTTATTACAATAAAGCTCTAAAAAAAAAAACAACAACAATTTGAAACAACTTTCCAATTTACTTATGTTTTCAAATTTGCTTAAAGGGATACTGAACACAATTTTTTTTTCTTTCATAATTCAAATAAAGCATGTAATTTTAAACAACTTTCTAATTTACTTCTATTATAAATTTTTCATTGTTCTCTTTGTATTTTTATTTAAAAAGCAGGAATGTAAGCTTATGAGCCGGCCCATTTTTGGTTCAGCACCCTGGATAGCGCTTGCTGATTGGTGGCTGCATTTACAAAAAATTAACTCTATAAGTGTTGATCACAGTGTTATTGCTGCGATCACTCTGATCAGTACAGTAGTACTGTTCAGTACTTTTGGGGTGTGATTTTTGTTTAGTTTTCTCAATTAAAATGTTATCCCTTTTTGTCATTTTTAACAAATTTTAAGTTTTTAACCCTTTCCTGCGGTTTCTGATCATCACAGTTTGTCTGTGATCAGTTTGATTAAATCGTTCTGTCTGATCAACCTGATCTATTAATATTTGTTTTTCTTCACTGTTAGTGTACTTTTAAAACAATAAACCCTTTTAGTGCTATTTACAGGTAGATCTGATCGCAGCTTCTTATACTATGATCAGTACTGTTTTAATTTTTGGGTGGTGTTTAGGATTAATTTTGTTGGTAGGAAGTGGAAATTAAGGGCAATAGTGGGAATTGGTGTTTTGGTTAAGGGAGTTAGTGTTAGGTAGGAGTAAAAAAAATAATCTTTCAGTGTTTTTTAGATCTGATCGCTACTTTGATTACTGTGATTAGTTAGTTGGGTGGTGTGTAAGGTTAATTTTGTCGAGTGGAAGTGGGAATTGGGGTTGGAAGTGGAAGTTGTTGGGTGGGTTGAGGAAATTAATCGGCTAGATTACAACTTTTGTGTAACGGTTTTAACGCTGAAAAAATGGCTATTTCAGCGTAAAAGCAGTAATGCAGCCATTACGAGTCTTGTTGGTATAGCTACCCGGTAAGAAATATAAAATCCCTGGTTACTTTACATGTAACTCAGAGTATGTGATTTATTTAATCAAATGTCCATGCTCAAAGATTTATATAGGTGAATCTACACGTAGGATAAGGGATAGGATTGTTGAACACAAATCCAATATAAGATGTGGGAAAAGGGACGCTCCAGTCTCCAACCATTTCTTACAGGCAGGCCACACTATCTCTCAACTGAGATTCCAGGTCATAGAACAGATTAAGAGGCCTAGGAGAGGTGGAGACAGGCAATCTATTCTCAAAAGCAGAGAGACATTTTGGATTTATACATTACAAACTCTTGCCCCTCTAGGAATGAATAAGGAAATAGATTGGCAAGTAACATTGTGATTATACTACATTAAGGTGTTATCTGGATATATTGTTATAAGTGTGGTAACTATGTACATATTTTATTTTTGTAATATTTGCTTTTTGAGAAGTCAGAATGTTTTGAATTGATACTTGTATAACACATATATATTTATATCTTGTCTTATAGGTCACTATAGAAGCTTAAAATGAAGTACCTCTATCCACTAGTGGGAGCTTGAGAACAATACTATGTTTGATGTATGAAAGTGTTAACTATATGGGTTCACACCCACACAGGTATCTGTGACCCCTCCCCATATAGCTATTTAAGTAGTGTGTTTAGTTACTTCTGTATACAACATGATTAAGGTCAGTTGATGACCGAAACGTCGTTGCTTTCCTGTATGTTTCATCATTAAAAGCAGTTAAAAGTTCATAAAGTGTGGTGCTGCTGCTCTTTTCTACAATTTGTCTACTTCGGGGGTTAGTGCAGAAACCCCTGTAGCGTGCACCCCAAATTGGATGGTGAGTGCTGGGCCCATCTCTATTTTTCTGGTATAGCTATACCGCAAGCATTTTAGCCTGTAACGCAACGTCACTCCCACTTTTAAAAAAAATAGCACCGGAATTACAGGTTGTGTGGTGAAGCTAAAATGCTTGCATTACAGCCTATACCGACACAATCCATACCGCCATCTGAAACCAGTAGTTATGGATTTTGTGTAAATCATAACTAAACTGTTATAAAGTACACTAACACCCATAAACTACCTATTAACCCCTAAGCCGAGGCCCTCCCGCATCGCAAACACTATTTAAAACTTATTAACCCCTATTCCGCCGCTCTCCGACACCACCGCCACAAACTAAACCTATTAACCCCTAAACCGCCAGTCCCCCACATTGCCACTACTAAATAAACCTATTAACCCCTAAACCGCCAGCCCCCCCACATTGCCACTAATGAATGAAACTATCACCCCCTAACTTTAAATTAAAATTACAATATCCCTATCTTAAAATAAATAAAAACTTACCTGTGAAATTAAAATAACCTATGTTTAAACTAACAATTAACCTTACATAACTATTATACTAAAATTAAAATAACTACCAATTAAAAAAACTAAATTACACATTAAAAAAACCTAACACTACTAAAAAATTTAAGTCTAAAATTACAAAAAATAAAAAATACTAAATAACGAAAAATAACAAACGAAATTATCAAAAATAAAAACAATTACGACCTAATCTAATAGCCCTATACAAATAAAAAGCGCCCCAAAATAAAAACACCCCCTAGCCTACAATAAACTACCAATAGCCCAACCAACCCCCCAAAATAAAAAACCTAACTCTAACAAAAAAATGGGCATTGCCCTTAAAAGGTCATTTAGCTCTTTTACATTGCCCTGAAAAGGGCATTCAGCTCTTTTAAAAAGCCCAAACCCTATTCTAAAAGAAAAGCCCACCCAAATAAAGTTAAAAAAAACCTAACACTAACCCCCGAAGATCTACTCACAGTTTCTGAAGTCCGGACATCCATCCTCATCCAGGCGGCATCTTCTATCTTCATCCCAGCGGCGTCTTCTATCTTCATCCCGGCCGCGCGGAGAAGATCCATCCTTGAAGACATTCGGCGCGGATCGTCCTCTTCATACGATCACCGCCATACACTGGATCTTCAATGCAAGGGAGCCTTTTAAAAATGGCGTCCCTTGCATTCCTATTGGCTTATTTGATTCTTGAAATTCAAATCATCCAATAGGATGAGAGCTACTTAAATCCTATTGGCTGTTCAAAACAGCCAATAGGATGAGAGCTACTGAAATTCTATTGGCTTATTTGAATATTTTGGGGGGTTGGTTGGGTGGTGGGTTTTACTGCTAGGGGTCTTTGTATTTTTTTCAAAGTAAAAGAGCTGATTTCTTTAGGGCAATGCCCCACAAAAGGCCCTTTTAAGGGCTATTGGTAGTTAATTGTAGGCTAGGGGGTGTTTTTATTTTGGGGGGGTATTTTTATAGGGCTATTAGATTAGGTGTAATTGTTTTTATTTTTGATCATTTCATTTATTTTTCGTATTTTAGTGTTTGTTATTTTTTTTAATTTTTTATTTTTTGTAATTTTAGACTTTAAATTTTTTTAGTAGTGTTAGTTTTTTTAAATGTGTAATTTAGTTTTTTTTAATTGGTAGTTGTTTTAATTTTAGTATAATAGTTATGTTAGGTTAGTTGTTAGTTTAAACTTAGTTTTTTTATAATTTCACATGTAAGTTTTTAATAATTTTAAGATAGGGATATTGTAATTTTAATATAAAGTTCGGGGGTTGTTATGTTTAGGGGTTAATAGTTTAATTTAGTTTTTTGCAATGTGGAGGGCTGGCGGTTTAGGGGTTAATAGGTTTATTTAGTGGCGGTGATGTGGGAAGCCAGAGGTTTAGGGGTTAATAACTTTTATTAGTGGCGGCGATGTCGGGAGAGGCAGATTAGGGGTTAATAACTTTATTTCGGTGTCAGCGATGTCGGGGGCGGCAGATTAGGGGTTAATACCTTTATTTCAGTGTCGGCGATGTCGGAAGCGGCAGATTAGGAGTTAATAACTTTATTTCGGTCTCATCGATGTCGGGAGCAGCAGATTAGGGGTTAATAACTTTATTTCTGTGTCGGCGATGTCGGGGGCAGCAGATTAGGGGTGTTTAGACTTGGGGTTTATGTTAGGGTGTTAGGTTTAAACATAACTTTTTTCCCCATAGACATCAATGGGGTTGCGTTAGCAATCGCCATTCCGCACTTCAGGTGTTAGTTTTTTTTTCTAGCACCTTCTCCCCATTGATGTCTATGGGGAAAGCGTGCACAAGCACGTATTCTCAGCCCTTGGCTTGTGTGCGGTATGGAGCTTATCGCCACCATATCGCACGCACAAGGAAGCTTTTCAGAAACTTGTAATGGCAGCGCTATGGAGGGTGAGAACGCAATTTTTGTTTAGTTCGTTTCGCACCCTCTATAGCGCAAAACTCGTAATCTAGGCGAATGTTAGGTAGGAGTAACAAAATAGAATAAAAAATTCATCTTTGCATCATGGCATATTACTATTCTGCAGAAGAGGCTTAAGCCATTCTCACACGTGATTCAGATAGTGCCACCTTTGCTGTATATGATAGTGACACTCTAACAGCATCTGATATAGAGACCCTAAGTGACGCTTCTAGTGATAATGCTCCCAGCCTACCACCATCTAAAAGGAGGTTTAGAACATCAAACTATCTTGGATGAAAATTGAGTAGCCCCAAACTTAACCGCCGCTGAAATACCCCCCATTTATGGCAACTCTTGGGATCACAACCAGCATTTCAGTTTGTGATCCAATAAATTATTTAAACCTGTTTCTAACGGACAACATTTTTGAAAATATAGCTACTCAAATTTATATGCCAGCCAGTATCTGTCAGCTAATCCAAGTTCACATCATGTTAAGAAAAACCCCTGGCACCCCACTGACCTAACGGAAATAAAAATGTTTTGGGCACTAGCCTGGGTAATGTGTAAAGTGAAAAAAAAACAGCATTTGTTTCTACTGGCATCAACATCCCACCCTGGCTACCTCTCCTTTTCGAAGCATTATGAAGAGGGATAAATATGAACAACTGCTGCATTTTTTGCATTTTAATGATAATGCCCAATGCCCCCCTAGAAATGACCCCTTGTATTACAGGCTATACAAGATACAGTCCCTGATAAAATACCTGTCTAAAACGTTTTTAGAAAATTACATTCCTGACCAGAACATCTGTGTAGATAAATCCCTGATGAAATGTAAGGGAAGATTACTTTTTATGCAATATTTTCCATCTAAACGTTGATGCTATGGAATCTAATTTTTAAAATTGTGCAAATGCACTACAGGTTATACCTGGGCATTTCACATTTATGAAGGGAAAGATAACCATCTTGATCTACCTGGTTGCCCAGATTCTGTGGGCAGAAATGGCAAGACTCTGTGAGCTCTCCTGCTACCCTTACTGAACAAAGACTACCATCTATAGGTTGACAACTATTATAGCAGCATAGATTTGTTTAAAAATGTATTTTATTTTTAAACCCTAGCCTGTGGCACAGTGCACAAAAATCTAATACGTTTAAACTGTAGACGAACAACATCAGCTTTACTCCATGATAAAATACTGGCCCTTCGGAACACTGACAAAAAAGAAGTGTATATGCTGTCAACAATGCATGATGAAAGTACAGTGCCAGTGTTTGTCAGGCTCCAGCTAATATATAGTGGGGAGTAGATTTAACTGATCGGAGCACATAACCATATCATTTTCACCGCAAGTTCAAAACCTGGTACAAAAAAATAGCCCTATAATTCGTAAGTGCTGTACAAAACAGCAGGCACAGGGAAGACATACACTTTCCTGGAAATTACAGTAAAGCTTTTATCAGATATTTTGTTTAACCATCCCCATAATAATCCAACATTTGAATCAGCGAATGTCCAGAGACTTTATGGCAAGCACATTCCTTGTAGGATCCCCTCCACTGCCTGCAAAAAGTCACCTAAGAAAAAGGGTAGAGCCTGTTACAAAAAAAAGAGATAGGAGAGATTCTAGCTTCTATTGCTTTTCCTGCCCATCTCTACCTGGCCTATGTATTACAGACTCTTTCAGAGTCTTCCATACAGAGGTAAACTATTTTTTCACATTACTCTGTATGCGTTATTTTATTATTCTGTATTCCTAACCTCAGCTTGTCCTAATTACTCTTTGTCAGCTGCCTGTACCAACTTATTGGCTTGTTATAATGACTTCTAGATCCCCTGACCTTGGCCTGTCCCTGTCTAATGTCATGATAAAGTGACTACATAAAACAACTAAAAAAAACATATTTAAAATACCCTGGGTTATCTACTTTTTGAAATGGTACGCCATAATGGGGGAAATTTTCTATCCTAGGCTGCCATACTGTCTCAAAGGTGACATAGGAACAGAAAATCAATGTGTCAAATTTCCATGTATAAAGACTGAAATGAGCAGGCCCCATATTTGGCCCTGTAATTAGAAAAAAAAACATAAAACCTGTTCATGGGGGATATTGCTGTACTTGTGGGACATCTCTGAACACAAAAATTGGTGTTTTATAGCAGTAAAACATATAAGGATGATGATATAAACAGTGAAAGTGCATTATTTGTGTGAAAAACTAAAAAAAAATCATGACCTCTAAATTTGGCCAGGTTTTGTGACTAAGTGGCTACAAAAAAGAATGGACATACCCCTTTTGTTGTCAAGGTTGTCTACTTATGCAAATTGTATGCCATTATGAGAGTAATTTTCATTCCTGGGCTGCCATACTGCTTTAAAGGCGACGTAGGCCCAGAAAGTCAATTAGTCAGATTTCCATCAACCACCCAAAATCCCAGAAAACCTGTACATGGGGGGCATTGCTGTATTCATTGGACATTGCAGAATATAAATATGGGTGTTTTATTGCAGTAAAACCTCAGGATTACGATATTCACAATAAAAAATGTGTGTGCGTGTTTGTAAAAAAAATTACATTTCTCACATTTGATAAGATTTAATTCATATATAAATGTTTGATGTCAGAAAGCCTTATTTATTCTCTAAAAATGTTCTATAACAAGTGTGGGTACACTTAATGTTACAGAGGTAAATTATGGTTTAACACACATATACTGTAGCTCAAATTCTAGGTTTCCATCTTATTGAGAGGAGAGTCCACTGCTTCATTCATTACTTGTGGGAATTCAGAACCTGGCCACCAGGAGGAGGCAAAGACACCCCAGCCAAAGGCTTAAATACCTTCCCCACTTCCCTCACTCCCCAGTCATTCTTTGTCTTTCGTCACATGAGGTTGTCAGAGAAGTGTCGGAAGATTAAAGATAGTCTCTTATGGAGGGTAGTACTCTTCAAAATGGGACTGGAGTTTTAAGTAGTCCTGTCAGCCTCTCAGTGAGAGCATGGATGAAAGTAAGAGTCCGGAGATGCAGGGAGAGTCTTTCTGCGAAACCATCCCGACTCATATTAACAGCTCCTTAGCAATCAGCATTGATGAGTTTGCTGCCTGCTTTGTTCACTCAAGTCCATGTCAGAAGCGAGGATACCATCTGCCACACTTGAAGGGCTGTGTTCCTGTTCCACAGCGTGGATTCCGGTAAGATCGTTTCATTTTACTCCAATGTGTGAAGTGTAATGTAAACAAAGAAGCAGGGTCTCAGTGGGACTCCTTTATCTTATGGAATCGAGGGTTAATATCTCCTGAGGGGGGTTATTGAACAGGGGGACTAAAATCATGTTTGTTATGTGATTTCGTCTGCTAATGTGTACTGTCACTTGGGCTTTTTTAAAAATAATGATAGTGATCACAGCGCCGAACGGCCTAAGGATAAGTCCACAAACACGTCGGGGAAGGCTGAATAAATTTATTGTATACAAAGTGGTACTGATAAAATTAATATTAATATGAACAAGAGTTAAAATTGCAATAAAAATAAACACAGAAAACTAAAAACCAAATATTTAAAATAAACACAAAAATAATCACAAAAATAATACAAAAATAATTTGCCAGTTAGTGGGGGAAACTATTACGTTAACCCCGCTGGCAACAATATTGGGATAACTAAATGAATAGGCTAAAAAAGTATACTAAGACACAGTAGTACAGTAAGACCCTTCCTAAAAGTAGGTGTATCCGGGTATATCTAACCGTGGGTGAGCACGGTCGAATACCACTTGCTAGATCAAACCGTTAAATGATGGCAGCAATAAACGTTGATGACACCGTTTAAGGGCCTAGAGCCTGATAAGTAAAGTGCTAAAGATGTAGCACGATAGATGTCAGTGGGATTATGGATCCATATCCAAGGATTTGGCCGCAGTGAAGATCCTAAAATCGGAGTGCTTGACAGTTGCCGCACTCGAATTGGAGTCTTAGAAGCTAACCCCTGTTGGCAAGAGGGTCTAAATAACCAGTTAGTGCTAAGTGTGTAGCAAAAAAATTAAACAGTAAACAGTGGGTACAAGTATAAATAGGTAGAGTAAGCAGTAATAGCAATAAAAGATCTGAGCAATAATTACATAAATCTATACATCATTGTTTAGTGGACCGAGTGGGAGAAATGCAAAATAAGTGGTACAAAAAAATCTAGTGCTAATTCCACAGATCGTGTACAATAATCCACAAAGCAAAAAAGTGGTATTCAACAAAGGATAACAATGAGCCTTGCAGTGCAAAAGTGCAGGCGAAAAAATATGTGTGTGAGCAGAGTCAATTCAAAATCTGTGACAATAAAAAGTAACAATAATAAAAAAGGATTCAATAAAATATCGTGCAGTGCCCTGAATAATCCAAAGAAGCTTCTGTTGGGCCCAAAAAAGGAAAAAGAAAAAGGGTGAGGAAAAAATGATGAGGAAAAAATGAGGAGTACAAGATTAATTCAAATGTCAGTGTGTCAGTAAAAGAGTTATAAACAGACAACAGTCTATTACAGACCACAGTCTATTAGCCAGTTATGGAAGTTCCATTATAGGTCTTTATCCATATGAAAAAAAGGTAGTGGTAGCTGGAAAAGGGTTATCCAGGAAATCCTTTGGACAGTCCAGCTGTGAAAATATCGTTGATCCCTAAAAACAAAGATAAAACATAGAGTTGCAAAGTTTTTTAAATGAAGAATAATCAGAAAGATGCTTACCAATGTGTCGTCTACGCGTTTCGGTCCTCACAAGACCTTTATCAAGACACTTGGGCTTTTTTGTCAGGCTGCGCGACCCTTGTGGCCTTGGCGCACTTTTTTCAGGCGGTCACGTTTCTAGTCTTCATTTGCATATTCTGATCACGTGGCAAAGGGGAGAGTCTGTTTCGCTAGTTGTCTGTGTCATAGGAGGTGGTGAGTGCCCCAGTTATTGGAGGTATAAGGTACCATTTTTATTTTTTCTATCCATAATTTCTATCCAAGTTATGGGGGATTCTGATTTTTTGGAGACAGATGTCTCTGATTCAGATTCTACTTCTTGTGAAGAGTATGAAATTGCCCGGGTTATCCACGCCCATAAGTTATGTTCCGCATGCCACTTTAGAGTGCTCTTTTCTCCCGAGACAGGGAACTTAGAGTCCGCCAAGCCATCCGCCCCTGGGGACCCCATATCCCGCGAGGCGAGTAACCTAGAACCTTCTTTGGCTATGCAAGCAGGTGTCAATATTGCCGTTACTCCTTCTCCAGAAGGCGGCTTGTTTCCTCCAGAGGTTATGACACGGTTCCGCGTGGCCATATCTATGGCATTGGTGCATTTACATCTTCCAGGAAGGGATATGTTGATGAGATATTGTCCGTGTTCTGTTAACCAGGGCTCGTCAGATGGGGGATCGTCTGAGTCAGATCAGCCCTCTGGGGAAGCATTTTCCTCTGAGGCTTCAAGGGGCCCAATCCTCAGGGTTGCCCCGTCAGAGGTAAGTCTTGCCTTTTGTTATAGACTGGCGCGCCTTCGTGTCCTGCTGCAGCATGTTTTGGCAGTGCTGGAGGATCCCAGTCCTGATGGGTCCTCGGTCTTCTGTTCCGGACGGCAAGATGGATTAGACGGGGGGGGAATGAAGTCTCCAATTTACTATTTTCTTTAAGGTATCCTATTCCAGTTCTGAGCTCTTTGGGAGAATTGGATCTCTGACCGGCTGGTCCTGTTAGTGTGTCCGTTCTTCTTGGGCGTTAACCTGCTAAACTTTGATCCGGTTAGGATGTATTTTATTGCAATTTTTAAAGCTTATGTCTGTTATAATTTTTTTCCTTGGGAACAATTTCTTCTCTGGAATTTGATACCAGCGATTTTGTTGTCGTATTGGCGCTTCCACGGAAGTTATATGGAAGTTAGGACATTGTTATATTCTATAGTTTGTCTGTTTTATTGTATATCCCTTCTAGGGTTACAATTTCTGTGGCCTTGGGCAGTCCTTCAGTGCCCTATGCTTCAGGCTTGTCCTGGTTGTGTACTAGTTTTCTGTCCCTGAGGGTCTATATCAGACACATGGTGCCCGTTATTCCTGGCTGGTCCGGTTGGGGTGCCGAGTGGTTCACTCTTGTTTGAGTTTCGTTTTCTTTTTTTGAGTTACAAGTTATAGGTGGCCTTTCATTCCAGGAGGTCAGGCTGGTCCTCGTTTATCTTCTGGGGGCATCAGAGGGAATTGTGCTCAGTCCTAATTGTCCTATCTATGTTAAGCTGGCGGGGTTACCGAGGTTCGGATCCTGCTAGGGCGTACTCTGTAGACTCCTGGGCTCTTTTGATTCAGGAGCTAGAGTGTTTCTCCTTCCCATAGTGGGTTGGAGGTTCAGAGGATTCCATGGATATCCATGGTTCCAGGTTCTGGCGGCGTTTACTCGTCTCCTCCTTTGAGGCTTCCTTTTGGGATTGTCCTTCCTTGATGATGGTACCTCTTACTTAGGGTTGAGGCTGATTGGGCCTTTTGTCCTTTTGCTGGGGATTGGCCTTCTGGTCATCGGTATCAGGAAGTTAGGGCCTGTTGGTCTTTGTTCTACTTCCGGGATCTCGTCTGCTCCCATACTTTTGGAGCTCAACAGTTTATGTGGTCTTCTTCTTTTTGGGTGTTGCCCCTGTTTAGGTGTTTGGGTTTTCATCCACCAGGGGTTTGAATGCTCGTTTATGGTAAATCATAGAGCTGTAGTGCTTCCGGGAAGTTGATCCTGAGAGGATCTTGGAGGCTATTGTTATCTTCTCAATCCAGATTTTCTACGTTTGAGCTCTGTTTTCTTGTTCGTTTACCTTAGTCTTTGGACTTAGTGGGTGTTGTCCCTAGAGCCTTTAGGGGTCAACCAGAGTCGCTGTGTGGCTTTTATCATTGCCTAGCACCCTTTAGGTTGGGAGTTTGAATCCCACTGGGGTCTTTGAAGCACTCTGTGTCTGGGATACTTACGTGAGAGTTCAGTGTCCAAGGTGCCTTGGATTGCATCTCCTGTGGTGCAAGGTCTACTCCGGATGGGGTAACCTGGTGGTTCCTCAGGGGTTATTGGTTTGTTTAAAGCCGGCTCCGGATTCCGGGTGTCTTGGTCTTTTTGTCCTTGTCTTTGACTGTACATTTTGTGTTTCTGTATCTATATCCCTTAGAACTGGTTCGGGTCGGCCCAGTTCCCGTTTCCGGGACATCTTCTGTTCCTATGGGTGGATTTTCTTTCTCTTATCTGAGAATTGGACATTTCTGCTGGGCCAAGCGTAGTGGCCGAATGGTTCTTTATTCGGTACTTGATCTTTTGAGTCCATCTACAGCTTTACACTCCATACCTGTGTGCGGGTGAGCTGTTCTGTTTTATGTTCCCCCCCTTTGGGGTGGATTTGGCATTCCACAATATCCACCTGGTACTCGGAGGTCCTTTCTTCCTCTGTTCATTGGGATTGTCCCCCCTGCCTTGTGTGCAGGATGTCAGATGAAGAGCTGGTTTTCTTGTGACATGCCATTACTGTAGTTCAGTAGAGGGTATCCTTTTAGGAGTGTCCTTAGTCTTCGGGAAGGGAGCTGCGACTGGGTTCTGAAACCCGAGCTCTTTTGGGGGGGGGGGGCTGGATCCCCTCCCTTTTCCTTTCTGAAGGTCTTGGTGATTTAAGGGAACTTTTTAATTCATTTGTCTTTTCTGACATTGCCAGTCACTTTGGTGCTGGGTCCGTTGCCCGGAGTGAGGGTCAGGGATCTGTCTGATCGGTTGAACTTTGACCGTGTATCATAGATAGATCTTGTGAGCCTTCCTTAGAGGGGAGGCTTCACAGTAAATCCCTCCTTATCAGGTATTTTGTCTCTGCTGGTTCTGGGTTCTATCCTTCCTTTCCTCTCTAGCAAGGGCCTTGCTGGTTCTAACTGTTGGATAGTTATTTGTGCCTTTTCCTTTTTGTCCTTTTGCTCCTGGTGAAGCAGTTTTTTTGTCGGGAGTTTGGGTGTTTTCAAGCTATGGTACCCTCAGTATAGGGTCCACCTCTTTTTACCCTCCCGTTTTTTTCATTCAGTGTCCTCTAGAGCTTGGGTATTTATCCCCACAAGTAATGAATAAAGCAGTGGACTCTCCTCCCATTAAGATGGAAAACATAAATTATGCTTACCTGATCATTTAATTTCCATCTGTGGGAGGAGAGTCCACTGCTACCACCCGTTTCTCTGGTGGGCGGACCTAATTTAAATTTTATTCTTCTGGCACTATTTATACCCTGATATTTTTCCTACTGTTCCTTGTTCCCTTGGTAGAATGACTGGGGGATGAGGTGATTGCGGGAAGTATTTAAGCCTTTGGCTGCAGTGTCTTTGCCTCCTCCTGGTAGCCAGGTTCTGAATCCCCACAAGTAATGAATGAAGCAGTGGACTCTCCTCCCACAGATGGAAATTAAATTTTCAGGTAAGCATAATTTGTTGGAAATGTGGAGAAGCTTGGGGAAATATGTCCCATTTTTAGTGGCACTGTCAAAAAATACTGGATTTTTTTGACGTAGTTGACTCTGGGATATCTCAGCCATTTAGGGACAGATTGCAAGTGGAGCATTATTTAATTGGGTCAAAAGGAACAAAAATTAGTTGGCACTTTAGGTATGAGGATGAGAGACTTTAGGGGTTAATCTCCTTAATTCTTAGCAGTATATGTGGCTTATTAATGTTATATTGCAACATATTTGGGAGTTATTTCTTATCGTTGCTGGTTTAAAATTCTCACCAGCAGAGGGAGCTAACGGTTGTATTAGCTTATACAGCCGTGGGAACAAACGGCTTTCTAAAGCTTATACAGCTGTTTGTTGTTTTTTTTTCTCGCAGTTTCTATTCCCGGCCACTCACGTGTCCTCCGCACTTCCGGTTTTATGGAGCACACTTTTGTGAGCTCAGAAAGCCGGTCTGCAATTTGAAGAAAAGTGTCGGCTTTGTTATTTGCCAATCGGACCTTCAGTGGTTCTGGATCGTTCACAGACTTTTGCTTGCTAGTGGGATTTTAATACTGGTCCGGTAGGAACTTCAGATAGTTTGTCTGAAGTTAATTTACATTAGTATATTACTCTTCATTATTTACTATTTTTTCAATAAAGAAAGTAAAAGATATTTTTTCAATATTTCAATTTAGTTACAGTTCTGTTTAATGCTAGTGGGACCTGTCCTTGTATTATTGACTTTGAACAGGATCAGCCTATCTCTCTGGATAATTGTTTGCTATGCTTAGAGAATCAGATTGCTCTAAAAATGCAGTTTTGTTCCTCATGTTTAACAAAAACGTTAACATTTAAAGAAAAGATTCTCCCTTCTGAGCCAAGTGTCTCTCAGGATTTTGCTGTGTGTGACATGGCGCAGCTTTCTCCTCAAACGTCCCAAACCTTAGTTGTATCTCATACTGTGCCTTCTGTTTCCTCTCAAACTCCTGGGGGTGTTTACCTGGGGATTTCGCCGCTCAGATTACTTCATCAGTGTCAGCGGCTTTATCTGCTTTCCCTTCTTCTGGGAAACTTAAGAGGAAATCTAAACATTTGCCTGCTACTAAGTTTTCTGACCCCTCTGAGTCGGCATTAGTCAATATTTCTCAATTGTCTGATGAGGTAAAGATGAAATCTCAGACTCTAACACTTTAGCAGAAAAATCTTCAGAATTTGAAGAAGTGAATTTTAGATTTAAGCTTGAACACCTCCGGTTACTACTGAAGCTAGCTACGTTAGACGACTCTGAACCTTTGGTTTCTGTTAACCCTACTAAATCGTCTAAACTGGATAGAGTTTATGATTCTCCATCTTCTGAGGAGGTTTTTCCTGTTCCAAGGAAGATGTCTGAAATTATTGCTCAGGAATGGGATGAACCAGGGGTTCCTTTTTCCCCTTTATCTGTAAAGATGTTTCCTGTTGCTGACTCTATTCGTGACTCATGGCGCACTGTTCCTAAGGTAGAAGGAGCTATTTCTACCCTTGCTAAGAGAACTATCATTCCTATTAAGGATAGTTGCTTTTTTAATGATCCAATGGATAAGAAGCTAGAGGCTTACCTGAAAAAGATGTACATCCATCAAGGATTACAGTGGCAACCTGCGGTGAGTTTTGCCACGGTTGCGGGTGCAGCATCTTATTGGTGCAACACCTTGTCTGATCTTATTTCTGAGGAAACTACAGTAGAGGAGATCCAGGATAGGATCAAAGCTCTTAAATTGGCAAATACCTTTATCTGTGATGCCAACATGCAAATGATTAGACTGGGAGCTAAGATGTCTAGCTTCACTGTACTAGCCCGCAGAGCTCTGTGGTTGAAATCTTGGTCAGCTGATGTTTCGTCAAAGGCCAAGCTTTTAGCTTTAACTGATAAGGGTAAAACTCTGTTTGGACCTGGTCTGACGGAAATCATTTCAGAAATTACAGGTGAAAATGGATCTTTCCTACCTCAGGACAAGAAAAATAGACCTAGGGGTTGACAATCTTCTAATTGTCGTTCCTTTTGCAACTTTAAGGGACAAAAATCCTCCTCTTCCTCTTCTAAATCAGAACAATCCAGGTCCCCTTGGAAATCCAACCAGCCCTGAAACAAGGGAAAACAGAACAAAAAGCCCTCCGCTGACTCAAAGTCAGCATGAAGGGTCTGCCCCCGATCCAATTTTGGATCAGGTGGGGTGGGCAGACTTTCTTTTTTCAAACAAGCCTGGATTCACAATGTCCCAGATCCATGGGCTGTGGACATAGTATCCCAGGGTTACAAGATAGGGTTCAAGTCTTGCCCTCCAAGGGGTAGATTTCTCCTATCAAGATTATCCTCAAACCAGGAAAAGAAAGCCTACTTAAGTTGCGTAAAGGATCTATCCCCCTGGGGGTTATTGTACCAGTCCCTCTAAAGGAACAAGGTCTAGGATTATATTCAAATCTATTTGTGGTTCCCAAAAAGGAGGGAACTTTTCGTCCCATCCTAGATTGAAAGTGTTTCAACAAGTTCCTCAAGGTTCCATCCTTCAAAATGGAAACTATTCGGTCAGTTCATGACGACCATAGACCTGAAGGACGTGTACTTACATGTTCCCATTCACCGGGATCATCACCAATTTCTAAGATTTGCCTTTCTGGACAAGTATTTCCAGTTTATTGCCTTCCATTTGGTCTTGCCACGGCTACCAGAATATTCACAAAGTTCCTGGGAGCCCTATTGGCAGTGATCAGATCCCAGGGAATTGCAGTGGCACCTTATCTAGACGACATCTTGGTTCAGGCATCATCTTTTCAACTTTTTGTCTTTTCTACGTTCCTACAGGTGGAAGATGAATTTGGAAAAGAGTTCTCTAATTCAATCTACCAAAGTGTGTTTCCTAGGGACGATAATAAATTCCCTCTCCATGAAAATTTTCCTGACGGAGGTCAGAAGATCCAAAATTCTTACTTCATGACTTTCTCTCCAGTCTACCTTTCATCTATCTGTGGCTCAATGCATGGAGATGATTGGTCTGATGGTGGCAACCATGGACATCATTCCTTTTGCTCGGTTCTATCTGCGACTGCTGCAACTTTGTATGCTCCATCAATAGAACGGAAACCATTTGGATTTATCTCAGAGAATAAATCTTGACCCTCTAACAAGACACTATCTCTTGTGGTGGATGTCACAGGATCTGTCTTGGGGCACTTGTTTTCTGAGACCTTCCTGGGAGATTGTGACTGCGGACGTCAGGCTGGGGAGCTGTTTGGGGTTCTCTGAAGACTCAGTGTCTGTGGTCTCAGCGTAGTGATGTCGCAAACTTAAAAATTTCGGTCTGCGAACGGCGGACTCAAACTTCCGCTACTGTTCGCGAACCGCGCGAACCGCCATTGACTTCAATAGGCAGGCGAACTTTAAAACCCACAAGGACTCTTTCTGGCCACAATATTGATGGAAAAGTTGTTTCAAGGGTACTAACACCTGGACTGTGGCATGCTGGAGGGGGATCCATGGCAAAACTCCCATGGAAAATTACATAGTTGATGCAGAGTCTGCTTTTAACCCATAAAGGGCCTAAATCACCTAACATTAATAAATTGTTTGCAATAATAGATCAATAGATGCAATATACATTTGATAGATACAAATTACATAGATCAATAGATGCAATATCCATTTGATAGATACGAATTATATAGATCAAAAGATGCAATATACATTTGATAGATACCAATTACATAGATCAAAAGATGCAATATACATTTTATAGATACGAATTACATCGATCAATAGATGCAATATACATTTGATAGATACGATTGATAGTTAGATAGATTTGATAGATAAATAGATAGATTTGAAAGATATATAATTTCCCTGACAGAGTATAACAATAAGACATGCGGTCTGGGACCCATGGTGTGTTAAGTAGTACTATTCTTAGCAGTTTACTACTACCTGTTACTCCCCCTATCGGGGGAGGTCTATATGGGCTGCATTTTTGGAACAGGGAGATGGAAGAAGATGATTGGTCTGTCCTCCTACTTCAAATTTGTCCTAAACACAAGTGGCTGTCTCAAAACAGTCCGGCCACGAGATAGATAGATTTGATAGATAGATATACATAGATTGATAGTTAGATAGAATCGATAGAAGATAAATAGATAGATTTGATAGATATATAATTACCCTGAAAAAGTATAATAATAAAACATGCGGTCTGGGACCCATGGTAACTAGGTTGTGTTAAGTAGTACTATTCTTAGCACTTTAATCCCTGTTACTCCCCCTATCGGGGGAGGTCTATATGGCCTGCATGATTACACTGACAAAGTATAACAACAAAACATGCGGTCTGGGACCCATGGTAACTCGGTTGTGTTAAGTAGTACTATTCTTAGCACTTTAATCCCTGTTACTCCCCCTATCGGGGGAGGTGTATATGGCCTACATGATTATCCTGACAAAATATAATAATAAGACATGCGGTCTGGGACCCATGGTAACTAGGTTGTGTTAAGTAGTACTATTGTTAGCACTTTAATCCCTGTTACTCCCCCTATCGGGGGAGGTCTATATGGCCTGCATGATTACCCTGACAAAGTATAACAACAAGACACGCGGTCTGGGACCCATGGTAACTAGGTTGTGTTAAGTAGTACTGTTCTTAGCAGTTTAATCCCTGTTACTCCCCCTATCGGGGGAGGTGTATATGGCCTGCATGATTACCCTGACAAAGTATAACAACAAAACATGCGGTCTGGGACCCATGGTAACTAGGTTGTGTTAAGTAGTACTATTCTTAGCACTTTAATCCCTGTTACTCCCCTATCGGGGGAGGTGTATATGTCCTGCATGATTATCCTGACAAAATATAATAATAAGACATGCGGTCTGGGACCCATGGTAACTAGGTTGTGTTAAGTAGTACTGTTCTTAGCAGTTTAATCCCTGTATATACGGATTACATTGATCAATAGATGCAATATACATTTGATAGATACGATTGATAGTTAGATAGATTTGATAGATAAATAGATAGATTTGAAAGATATATAATTTCCCTGACAGAGTATAACAATAAGACATGCGGTCTGGGACCCGTGGTGTGTTAAGTAGTACTATTCTTAGCAGTTTACTACTACCTGTTACTCCCCCTGTCGGGGGAGGTCTATATGGGCTGCATTTTTGGAACAGGGAGATGGAAGAAGATGATTGGTCTGTCCTCCTACTTCAAATTTGTCCTAAACACAAGTGGCTGTCTCAAAACAGTCCGGCCACGAGATAGATAGATTTGATAGATAGATATACATAGATTGATAGTTAGATAGAATCGATAGAAGATAAATAGATAGATTTGATAGATATATAATTACCCTGAAAAAGTATAATAATAAAACATGCGGTCTGGGACCCATGGTAACTAGGTTGTGTTAAGTAGTACTATTCTTAGCACTTTAATCCCTGTTACTCCCCCTATCGGGGGAGGTCTATATGGCCTGCATGATTACACTGACAAAGTATAACAACAAAACATGCGGTCTGGGACCCATGGTAACTCGGTTGTGTTAAGTAGTACTATTCTTAGCACTTTAATCCCTGTTACTCCCCCTATCGGGGGAGGTGTATATGGCCTACATGATTATCCTGACAAAATATAATAATAAGACATGCGGTCTGGGACCCATGGTAACTAGGTTGTGTTAAGTAGTACTATTGTTAGCACTTTAATCCCTGTTACTCCCCCTATCGGGGGAGGTCTATATGGCCTGCATGATTACCCTGACAAAGTATAACAACAAGACACGCGGTCTGGGACCCATGGTAACTAAGTTTTGTTAAGTAGTACTGTTCTTAGCAGTTTAATCCCTGTTACTCCCCCTATCGGGGGAGGTGTATATGGCCTGCATGATTATCCTGACAAAGTATAACAATAAAACATGCGGTCTGGGACCCATGGTAACTAGGTTGTGTTAAGTAGTACTGTTCTTAGCAGTTTAATACATGTTACCCCTCTATCGGGGGAGGTGTATATGTCCTGCATGATTATCCTGACAAAATATAATAATAAGACATGCGGTCTGGGACCCATGGTAACTAGGTTGTGTTAAGTAGTACTGTTCTTAGCAGTTTAATCCCTGTATATACGGATTACATTGATCAATAGATGCAATATACATTTGATAGATACGATTGATAGTTAGATAGATTTGATAGATAAATAGATAGATTTGAAAGATATATAATTTCCCTGACAGAGTATAACAATAAGACATGCGGTCTGGGACCCGTGGTGTGTTAAGTAGTACTATTCTTAGCAGTTTACTACTACCTGTTACTCCCCCTGTCGGGGGAGGTCTATATGGGCTGCATTTTTGGAACAGGGAGATGGAAGAAGATGATTGGTCTGTCCTCCTACTTCAAATTTGTCCTAAACACAAGTGGCTGTCTCAAAACAGTCCGGCCACGAGATAGATAGATTTGATAGATAGATATACATAGATTGATAGTTAGATAGAATCGATAGAAGATAAATAGATAGATTTGATAGATATATAATTACCCTGAAAAAGTATAATAATAAAACATGCGGTCTGGGACCCATGGTAACTAGGTTGTGTTAAGTAGTACTATTCTTAGCACTTTAATCCCTGTTACTCCCCCTATCGGGGGAGGTCTATATGGCCTGCATGATTACCCTGACAAAGTATAACAACAAGACACGCGGTCTGGGACCCATGGTAACTAGGTTGTGTTAAGTAGTACTGTTCTTAGCAGTTTAATCCCTGTTACTCCCCCTATCGGGGGAGGTCTATATGGCCTGCATGATTACCCTGACAAAGTATAACAACAAGACACGCGGTCTGGGACCCATGATAACTAGGTTGTGTTAAGTAGTACTGTTCTTAGCAGTTTAATCCCTGTTACTCCCCCTATCGGGGGAGGTGTGTATGGCCTGCATGATTACCCTGACAAAGTATAACAACAAAACATGCGGTCTGGGACCCATGGTAACTAGGTTGTGTTAAGTAGTACTATTCTTAGCACTTTAATCCCTCTTCTAAATCAGAACAATCCAGGTCCCCTTGGAAATCCAACCAGCCCTGAAACAAGGGAAAACAGAACAAAAAGCCCTCCGCTGACTCAAAGTCAGCATGAAGGGTCTGCCCCCGATCCAATTTTGGATCAGGTGGGGTGGGCAGACTTTCTTTTTTCAAACAAGCCTGGATTCACAATGTCCCAGATCCATGGGCTGTGGACATAGTATCCCAGGGTTACAAGATAGGGTTCAAGTCTTGCCCTCCAAGGGGTAGATTTCTCCTATCAAGATTATCCTCAAACCAGGAAAAGAAAGCCTACTTAAGTTGCGTAAAGGATCTATCCCCCTGGGGGTTATTGTACCAGTCCCTCTAAAGGAACAAGGTCTAGGATTATATTCAAATCTATTTGTGGTTCCCAAAAAGGAGGGAACTTTTCGTCCCATCCTAGATTGAAAGTGTTTCAACAAGTTCCTCAAGGTTCCATCCTTCAAAATGGAAACTATTCGGTCAGTTCATGACGACCATAGACCTGAAGGACGTGTACTTACATGTTCCCATTCACCGGGATCATCACCAATTTCTAAGATTTGCCTTTCTGGACAAGTATTTCCAGTTTATTGCCTTCCATTTGGTCTTGCCACGGCTACCAGAATATTCACAAAGTTCCTGGGAGCCCTATTGGCAGTGATCAGATCCCAGGGAATTGCAGTGGCACCTTATCTAGACGACATCTTGGTTCAGGCATCATCTTTTCAACTTTTTGTCTTTTCTACGTTCCTACAGGTGGAAGATGAATTTGGAAAAGAGTTCTCTAATTCGATCTACCAAAGTGTGTTTCCTAGGGACGATAATAAATTCCCTCTCCATGAAAATTTTCCTGACGGAGGTCAGAAGATCCAAAATTCTTACTTCATGACTTTCTCTCCAGTCTACCTTTCATCTATCTGTGGCTCAATGCATGGAGATGATTGGTCTGATGGTGGCAACCATGGACATCATTCCTTTTGCTCGGTTCTATCTGCGACTGCTGCAACTTTGTATGCTCCATCAATAGAACGGAAACCATTTGGATTTATCTCAGAGAATAAATCTTGACCCTCTAACAAGACACTATCTCTTGTGGTGGATGTCACAGGATCTGTCTTGGGGCACTTGTTTTCTGAGACCTTCCTGGGAGATTGTGACTGCGGACGTCAGGCTGGGGAGCTGTTTGGGGTTCTCTGAAGACTCAGTGTCTGTGGTCTCAGCGTAGTGATGTCGCAAACTTAAAAATTTCGGTCTGCGAACGGCGGACTCAAACTTCCGCTACTGTTCGCGAACCGCGCGAACCGCCATTGACTTCAATAGGCAGGCGAACTTTAAAACCCACAAGGACTCTTTCTGGCCACAATATTGATGGAAAAGTTGTTTCAAGGGTACTAACACCTGGACTGTGGCATGCTGGAGGGAAAATTACATAGTTGATGCAGAGTCTGCTTTTAACCCATAAAGGGCCTAAATCACCTAACATTAATAAATTGTTTGCAATAATAGATCAATAGATGCAATATACATTTGATAGATACAAATTACATAGATCAATAGATGCAATATCCATTTGATAGATACGAATTATATAGATCAAAAGATGCAATATACATTTGATAGATACCAATTACATAGATCAAAAGATGCAATATACATTTTATAGATACGAATTACATCGATCAATAGATGCAATATACATTTGATAGATACGATTGATAGTTAGATAGATTTGATAGATAAATAGATAGATTTGAAAGATATATAATTTCCCTGACAGAGTATAACAATAAGACATGCGGTCTGGGACCCGTGGTGTGTTAAGTAGTACTATTCTTAGCAGTTTACTACTACCTGTTACTCCCCCTATCGGGGGAGGTCTATATGGGCTGCATTTTTGGAACAGGGAGATGGAAGAAGATGATTGGTCTGTCCTCCTACTTCAAATTTGTCCTAAACACAAGTGGCTGTCTCAAAACAGTCCGGCCACGAGATAGATAGATTTGATAGATAGATATACATAGATTGATAGTTAGATAGAATCGATAGAAGATAAATAGATAGATTTGATAGATATATAATTACCCTGAAAAAGTATAATAATAAAACATGCGGTCTGGGACCCATGGTAACTAGGTTGTGTTAAGTAGTACTATTCTTAGCACTTTAATCCCTGTTACTCCCCCTATCGGGGGAGGTGTATATGGCCTACATGATTATCCTGACAAAATATAATAATAAGACATGCGGTCTGGGACCCATGGTAACTAGGTTGTGTTAAGTAGTACTATTGTTAGCACTTTAATCCCTGTTACTCCCCCTATCGGGGGAGGTCTATATGGCCTGCATGATTACCCTGACAAAGTATAACAACAAGACACGCGGTCTGGGACCCATGGTAACTAGGTTGTGTTAAGTAGTACTGTTCTTAGCAGTTTAATCCCTGTTACTCCCCCTATCGGGGGAGGTGTATATGGCCTGCATGATTACCCTGACAAAGTATAACAATAAAACATGCGGTCTGGGACCCATGGTAACTAGGTTGTGTTAAGTAGTACTATTCTTAGCACTTTAATCCCTGTTACTCCCCTATCGGGGGAGGTGTATATGTCCTGCATGATTATCCTGACAAAATATAATAATAAGACATGCGGTCTGGGACCCATGGTAACTAGGTTGTGTTAAGTAGTACTGTTCTTAGCAGTTTAATCCCTGTATATACGGATTACATTGATCAATAGATGCAATATACATTTGATAGATACGATTGATAGTTAGATAGATTTGATAGATAAATAGATAGATTTGAAAGATATATAATTTCCCTGACAGAGTATAACAATAAGACATGCGGTCTGGGACCCGTGGTGTGTTAAGTAGTACTATTCTTAGCAGTTTACTACTACCTGTTACTCCCCCTGTCGGGGGAGGTCTATATGGGCTGCATTTTTGGAACAGGGAGATGGAAGAAGATGATTGGTCTGTCCTCCTACTTCAAATTTGTCCTAAACACAAGTGGCTGTCTCAAAACAGTCCGGCCACGAGATAGATAGATTTGATAGATAGATATACATAGATTGATAGTTAGATAGAATCGATAGAAGATAAATAGATAGATTTGATAGATATATAATTACCCTGAAAAAGTATAATAATAAAACATGCGGTCTGGGACCCATGGTAACTAGGTTGTGTTAAGTAGTACTATTCTTAGCACTTTAATCCCTGTTACTCCCCCTATCGGGGGAGGTCTATATGGCCTGCATGATTACCCTGACAAAGTATAACAACAAGACACGCGGTCTGGGACCCATGGTAACTAGGTTGTGTTAAGTAGTACTGTTCTTAGCAGTTTAATCCCTGTTACTCCCCCTATCGGGGGAGGTCTATATGGCCTGCATGATTACCCTGACAAAGTATAACAACAAGACACGCGGTCTGGGACCCATGATAACTAGGTTGTGTTAAGTAGTACTGTTCTTAGCAGTTTAATCCCTGTTACTCCCCCTATCGGGGGAGGTGTGTATGGCCTGCATGATTACCCTGACAAAGTATAACAACAAAACATGCGGTCTGGGACCCATGGTAACTAGGTTGTGTTAAGTAGTACTATTCTTAGCACTTTAATCCCTGTTACTCCCCTATCGGGGGAGGTGTATATGGCCTGCATGATTATCCTGACAAAATATAATAATAAGACATGCGGTCTGGGACCCATGGTAACTAGGTTGTGTTAAGTAGTACTGTTCTTAGCAGTTTAATCCCTGTATATACGGATTACATTGATCAATAGATGCAATATACATTTGATAGATACGATTGATAGTTAGATAGATTTGATAGATAAATAGATAGATTTGAAAGATATATAATTTCCCTGACAGAGTATAACAATAAGACATGCGGTCTGGGACCCGTGGTGTGTTAAGTAGTACTATTCTTAGCAGTTTACTACTACCTGTTACTCCCCCTGTCGGGGGAGGTCTATATGGGCTGCATTTTTGGAACAGGGAGATGGAAGAAGATGATTGGTCTGTCCTCCTACTTCAAATTTGTCCTAAACACAAGTGGCTGTCTCAAAACAGTCCGGCCACGAGATAGATAGATTTGATAGATAGATATACATAGATTGATAGTTAGATAGAATCGATAGAAGATAAATAGATAGATTTGATAGATATATAATTACCCTGAAAAAGTATAATAATAAAACATGCGGTCTGGGACCCATGGTAACTAGGTTGTGTTAAGTAGTACTATTCTTAGCACTTTAATCCCTGTTACTCCCCCTATCGGGGGAGGTCTATATGGCCTGCATGATTACCCTGACAAAGTATAACAACAAGACACGCGGTCTGGGACCCATGGTAACTAGGTTGTGTTAAGTAGTACTGTTCTTAGCAGTTTAATCCCTGTTACTCCCCCTATCGGGGGAGGTCTATATGGCCTGCATGATTACCCTGACAAAGTATAACAACAAGACACGCGGTCTGGGACCCATGATAACTAGGTTGTGTTAAGTAGTACTGTTCTTAGCAGTTTAATCCCTGTTACTCCCCCTATCGGGGGAGGTGTGTATGGCCTGCATGATTACCCTGACAAAGTATAACAACAAAACATGCGGTCTGGGACCCATGGTAACTAGGTTGTGTTAAGTAGTACTATTCTTAGCACTTTAATCCCTGTTACTCCCCTATCGGGGGAGGTGTATATGGCCTGCATGATTATCCTGACAAAATATAATAATAAGACATGCGGTCTGGGACCCATGGTAACTAGGTTGTGTTAAGTAGTACTGTTCTTAGCAGTTTAATCCCTGTTACTCCCCCTATCGGGGGAGGTCTATATGGCCTGCATGATTACCCTGACAAAGTATAACAACAAAACATGCGGTCTGGGACCCATGGTAACTAGGTTGTGTTAAGTAGTACTATTCTTAGCACTTTAATCCCTGTTACTCCCCTATAGGGGGAGGTGTATATGGCCTGCATGATTACCCTGACAAAGTATAACAACAAAACATGCGGTCTGGGACCCATGGTAACTAGGTTGTGTTAAGTAGTACTATTCTTAGCACTTTAATCCCTGTTACTCCCCTATAGGGGGAGGTGTATATGGCCTGCATGATTATCCTGAAAAAATATAATAATAAGACATGCGGTTAGGGACCCATGGTAACTAGGTTGTGTTAAGTAGTACTATTCTTAGCACTTTAATCCCTGTTACTCCCCCTATCGGGGGAGGTCTATATGGCCTGCATGATTACCCTGACAAAGTATAACAACAAAACATGCGGTCTGGGACCCATGGTAACTAGGTTGTGTTAAGTAGTACTATTCTTAGCACTTTAATCCCTGTAACTCCCCCTATCGGGGGAGGTCTATATGGCCTGCATGATTACCCTGACAAAGTATAACAACAAAACATGCGGTCTGGGACCCATGGTAACTAGGTTGTGTTAAGTAGTAGTATTCTTAGCACTTTAATCCCTGTAACTCCCCCTATTGGGGGAGGTCTATATGGCCTGCATGATTACCCTACCAAAATATAACAATAAGACATGCGGTCTGGGACCCATGGTAACTAGGTTGTGTTAAGTAGTACTATTCTTAGCACTTTAATCCCTGTAACTCCCCCTGTCGGCGGAGGTCTATATGGCCTGCATGATTACCCTACCAAAATATAACAATAAGACATGCGGGCTGGGACCCATGGTAACTAGGTTGTGTTAAGTAGTACTATTCTTAGCACTTTAATCCATGTTACTCCCCCTATCGGGGGAGGTCTATATGGCCTGCATGATTACCCTGACAAAGTATAACAACAAAACATGCGGTCTGGGACCCATGGTAACTAGGTTGTGTTAAGTAGTACTATTCTTAGCACTTTAATCCCTGTAACTCCCCCTGCATGATTACCCTACATACAAAGAGAGAAGTGCTCTACCAGGAACGAACAACAGCTCAGTGGCTTGTTCTATGGCGATTTACCACCCGGAAGCAGCCTCTTTTAGACCAGTGTGCTTTTCACAGAAGAAAACTTTCCTGAAGTATATCAGTCTGGTCCTGCCAAGTAAGGTCAGTCGAGCCCTGAAATACCAGGCAATTCTCCTCTGAACAAGGAACATGACAACCCCAGACGATCGTTTCGGCCTCCTATGGGCCTCGTCAGTGAGGTGCAGCCACATTCCTCTAAGCACACTGTGCAAGGAGTCCACGTCTGGTTTCCCCTATCACCCATAGGGAGACTTCCCCAGGGTCATAATAATTTGCATATGAAGAGAGAAGCGCTCTACCAGGAATGAACAACAGCTCAGTGGCTTGTTCTATGGCGATTTACCACCCGGCAGCAGCCTCTTTTAGACCAGTGTGCTTTTCACAGAAGAAAACTTTCCTGAAGTATATCAGTCTGATCCTGCCAAGTAAGGTCAGTCCAGCCCCGAAATACCAGGCAATTCTCCTCTGAACAAGGAACATGACAACCCCAGATGATCGTTTCGGCCTCCTATGGGCCTCGTCAGTGAGGTGCAGCCACATTCCTCTAAGCACACTAGGCCGAAACGTACGTCTGGGGTTTTGCTGTTTCTCTCGTTCAGAGAGGGATTGCCTGGTATTTCGAGGCTGGACTGCACTGTTAAGTCAGGATCAGACTGATATGCTACAGGAAAGTTCTTCTCTGTGAAAGGCACATATTGAGCAAAAAGAGGCTGCTTCTAGGGTGGTAACTAGCCATAGAACAAGCTATTATGCTATTGTTCGTTCCCAGGTTGAGCGCTTCTCTCTTTTTGTTTATGCAAGTTATGACACTTGGGGAAGTCTCCCTAAGTGTGATGCGGGAATCCAGACGTGGACCCGTTGCTCAGTGTGCCTAGAGGGATATGGCTGCACCTCACTGACGAGGCCCACAATAGGCCAAAACGTACGTCTGGGGTTTTGCTGTTTCTCTCATTCAGAGAGGGATTGCCTGGTATTTCGGGGCTGGACTGCACTGTTAAGTCAGGATCAGACTGATATGCTACAGGAAAGTTCTTCTCTGTGAAAGGCACATATTGAGCAAAAAGAGGCTGCTTCTAGGGTGGTAACTAGCCATAGAACAAGCTATTATGCTATTGTTCGTTCCCAGGTTGAGCGCTTCTCTCTTTTTGTTTATGCAAGTTATGACACTTGGGGAAGTCTCCCTAAGTGTGATGCGGGAATCCAGACGTGGACCCGTTGCTCAGTGTGCCTAGAGGGATATGGCTGCACCTCACTGACGAGGCCCACAATAGGCCGAAACGTACGTCTGGGGTTTGCTGTTTCTCTCGTTCAGAGAGGGATTGCCTGGTATTTCGGGGCTGGACTGCACTGTTAAGTCAGGATCAGACTGATATGCTACAGGAAAGTTCTTCTCTGTGAAAGGCACATATTGAGCAAAAAGAGGCTGCTTCTAGGGTGGTAACTAGCCATAGAACAAGCTATTATGCTATTGTTCGTTCCCAGGTTGAGCGCTTCTCTCTTTTTGTTTATGCAAGTTATGACACTTGGGGAAGTCTCCCTAAGTGTGATGCGGGAATCCAGACGTGGACCCGTTGCTCAGTGTGCCTAGAGGGATATGGCTGCACCTCACTGACGAGGCCCACAATAGGCCGAAACGTACGTCTGGGGTTTGCTGTTTCTCTCGTTCAGAGAGGGATTGCCTGGTATTTCGGGGCTGGACTGCACTGTTAAGTCAGGATCAGACTGATTTGCTACAGGAAAGTTCTTCTCTGTGAAAGGCACATATTGAGCAAAAAGAGGCTGCTTCTAGGGTGGTAACTAGCCATAGAACAAGCTATTATGCTATTGTTCGTTCCCAGGTTGAGCGCTTCTCTCTTTTTGTTTATGCAAGTTATGACACTTGGGGAAGTCTCCCTAAGTGTGATGCGGGAATCCAGACGTGGACCCGTTGCTCAGTGTGCCTAGAGGGATATGGCTGCACCTCACTGACGAGGCCCACAATAGGCCGAAACGTACGTCTGGGCTTTTGCTGTTTCGTTCAGAGAGGGATTGCCTGGTATTTCGGGGCTGGACTGCACTGTTAAGTCAGGATCAGACTGATATGCTACAGGAAAGTTCTTCTCTGTGAAAGGCACATATTGAGCAAAAAGAGTCTGCTTCTAGGGTGGTAACTAGCCATAGAACAAGCTATTATGCTATTGTTCGTTCCCAGGTTGAGCGCTTCTCTATTTTTGTTTATGCAAGTTATGACACTTAAAGTCTCCCTAAGTGTGATGCGGGAATCCAGACATGGACCCGTTGCTCAGTGTGCCTAGAGGGATATGGCTGCACCTCACTGACGAGGCCCACAATAGGCCGAAACGTACGTCTGGGGTTTTGCTGTTTCTCTCGTTCAGAGAGGGATTGCCTGGTATTTTGGGGCTGGACTGCACTGTTAAGTCAGGATCAGACTGATATGCTACAGGAAAGTTCTTCTCTGTGAAAGGCACATATTGAGCAAAAAGAGTCTGCTTCTAGGGTGGTAACTAGCCATAGAACAAGCTATTATGCTATTGTTCGTTCCCAGGTTGAGAGCTTCTCTCTTTTTGTTTATGCAAGTTATGACACTTGGGGAAGTCTCCCTAAGCGTGATGCGGGAATCCAGACGTGGACCCGTTGCTCAGTGTGTCTAGAGGGATATGGCTGCACCTCACTGACGAGGCCCACAATAGGCCGAAACGTACGTCTGGGGTTTTGCTGTTTCTCTCGTTCAGAGAGGGATTGCCTGGTATTTCGGGGCTGGACTGCACTGTTAAGTCAGGATCAGACTGATATGCTACAGGAAAGTTCTTCTCTGTGAAAGGCACATATTGAGCAAAAAGAGTCTGCTTCTAGGGTGGTAACTAGCCATAGAACAAGCTATTATGCTATTGTTCGTTCCCAGGTTGAGCGCTTCTCTCTTTTTGTTTATGCAAGTTATGACACTTGGGGAAGTCTCCCTAAGTGTGATGCGGGAATCCAGACGTGGACCCGTTGCTCAGTGTGCCTAGAGGGATATGGCTGCACCTCACTGACGAGGCCCACAATAGGCTGAAACATACGTCTGGGGTTTTGCTGTTTCTCTCGTTCAGAGAGGGATTGCCTGGTATTTCGGGGCTGGACTGCACTGTTAAGTCAGGATCAGACTGATATGCTACAGGAAAGTTCTTCTCTGTGAAAGGCACATATTGAGCAAAAAGAGGCTGCTTCTAGGGTGGTAACTAGCCATAGAACAAGCTATTATGCTATTGTTCGTTCCCAGGTTGAGCGCTTCTCTCTTTTTGTTTATGCAAGTTATGACACTTGGGGAAGTCTCCCTAAGTGTGATGCGGGAATCCAGACGTGGACCCGTTGCTCAGTGTGCCTAGAGGGATATGGCTGCACCTCACTGACGAGGCCCACAATAGGCCGAAACGTACGTCTGGGGTTTTGCTGTTTCGTTCAGAGAGGGATTGCCTGGTATTTCGGGGCTGGACTGCACTGTTAAGTCAGGATCAGACTGATATGCTACAGGAAAGTTCTTCTCTGTGAAAGGCACATATTGAGCAAAAGGAGTCTGCTTCTAGGGTGGTAACTAGCCATAGAACAAGCTATTATGCTATTGTTCGTTCCCAGGTTGAGCGCTTCTCTCTTTTTGTTTATGCAAGTTATGACACTTGGGGAAGTCTCCCTAAGTGTGATGCGGGAATCCAGACGTGGACCCGTTGCTCAGTGTGCCTAGAGGGATATGGCTGCACCTCACTGACGAGGCCCACAATAGGCTGAAACATACGTCTGGGGTTTTGCTGTTTCTCTCGTTCAGAGAGGGATTGCCTGGTATTTCGGGGCTGGACTGCACTGTTAAGTCAGGATCAGACTGATATGCTACAGGAAAGTTCTTCTCTGTGAAAGGCACATATTGAGCAAAAAGAGGCTACTTCTAGGGTGGTAACTAGCCATAGAACAAGCTATTATGCTATTGTTTGTTCCCAGGTTGAGCGCTTCTCTCTTTTTGTTTATGCAAGTTATGACACTTGGGGAAGTCTCCCTAAGTGTGATGCGGGAATCTAGACGTGGACCCGTTGCTCAGTGTGCCTAGAGGGATATGGCTGCACCTCACTGACGAGGCCCACAATAGGCCGAAACGTACGTCTGGGGTTTTGCTGTTTCGTTCAGAGAGGGATTGCCTGGTATTTCGGGGCTGGACTGCACTGTTAAATCAGGATCAGACTGATATGCTACAGGAAAGTTCTTCTCTGTTAAAGGCACATATTGAGCAAAAAGAGACTGCTTCTAGGGTGGTAACTAGCCATAGAACAAGCTATTATGCTATTGTTTGTTCCCAGGTTTAGCGCTTTTCTCTTTTTGTTTATGCAAGTTATGACACTTGGGGAAGTCTCCCTAAGTGTGATGCGGGAATCCAGACATGGACCCGTTGCTCAGTGTGCCTAGAGGGATATGGCTGCACCTCACTGACGAGGCCCACAATAGGCCGAAACGTACGTCTGGGGTTTTGCTGTTTCTCTCGTTCAGAGAGGGATTGCCTGGTATTTCGGGGCTGGACTGCACTGTTAAGTCAGGATCAGACTGATATGCTACAGGAAAGTTCTTCTCTGTGAAAGGCACATATTGAGCAAAAAGAGTCTGCTTCTAGGGTGGTAACTAGCCATAGAACAAGCTATTATGCTATTGTTCGTTCCCAGGTTGAGAGCTTCTCTCTTTTTGTTTATGCAAGTTATGACACTTGGGGAAGTCTCCCTAAGCGTGATGCGGGAATCCAGACGTGGACCCGTTGCTCAGTGTGTCTAGAGGGATATGGCTGCACCTCACTGACGAGGCCCACAATAGGCCGAAACGTACTTCTGGGGTTTTGCTGTTTCTCTCGTTCAGAGAGGGATTGCCTGGTATTTCGGGGCTGGACTGCACTGTTAAGTCAGGATCAGACTGATATGCTACAGGAAAGTTCTTATCTGTGAAAGGCACATATTGAGCAAAAAGAGGCTGCTTCTAGGGTGGTAACTAGCCATAGAACAAGCTATTATGCTATTGTTCGTTCCCAGGTTGAGCGCTTCTCTCTTTTTGTTTCTTCATGATTACCCTACCAAAATATAACAATAAGACATGCGGTCTGGGACCAATGGTAACTAGGTTGTGTTAAGTAGTACTATTCTTAGCACTTTAATCCCTGTTACTCCCCCTATCGGAGGAGGTCTATATGGCCTGCATGATTACCCTGACAAAGTATGACAACAAAACATGCGGTCTGGGACCCATGGTAACTAGGTTGTGTTAAGTAGTACTATTCTTAGCACTTTAATCCCTGTAACTCCCCCTATCGGGGGAGGTCTATATGGCCTGCATGATTACCCTACCAAAATATAACAATAAGACATGCGGTCTGGGACCCATGGTAACTAGGTTGTGTTAAGTAGTACTATTCTTAGCACTTTAATCCCTGTAACTCCCCCTGTCGGCGGAGGTCTATATGGCCTGCATGATTACCCTACCAAAATATAACAATAAGACATGCGGGCTGGGACCCATGGTAACTAGGTTGTGTTAAGTAGTACTATTCTTAGCACTTTAATCCATGTTACTCCCCCTATCGGGGGAGGTCTATATGGCCTGCATGATTACCCTGACAAAGTATAACAACAAAACATGCGGTCTGGGACCCATGGTAACTAGGCTGTGTTAAGTAGTACTATTCTTAGCACTTTAATCCCTGTAACTCCCCCTGCATGATTACCCTACATACAAAGAGAGAAGTGCTCTACCAGGAACGAACAACAGCTCAGTGGCTTGTTCTATGGCGATTTACCACCCGGAAGCAGCCTCTTTTAGACCAGTGTGCTTTTCACAGAAGAAAACTTTCCTGAAGTATATCAGTCTGGTCCTGCCAAGTAAGGTCAGTCAAGCCCTGAAATACCAGGCAATTCTCCTCTGAACAAGGAACATGACAACCCCAGACGATCGTTTCGGCCTCCTATGGGCCTCGTCAGTGAGGTGCAGCCACATTCCTCTAAGCACACTGTGCAAGGAGTCCACGTCTGGTTTCCCCTATCACCCATAGGGAGACTTCCCCAGGGTCATAATAATTTGCATACGAAGAGAGAAGCGCTCTACCAGGAATGAACAACAGCTCAGTGGCTTGTTCTATGGCGATTTACCACCCGGCAGCAGCCTCTTTTAGACCAGTGTGCTTTTCACAGAAGAAAACTTTCCTGAAGTATATCAGTCTGATCCTGCCAAGTAAGGTCAGTCCAGCCCCGAAATACCAGGCAATTCTCCTCTGAACAAGGAACATGACAACCCCAGATGATCGTTTCGGCCTCCTATGGGCCTCGTCAGTGAGGTGCAGCCACATTCCTCTAAGCACACTAGGCCGAAACGTACGTCTGGGGTTTTGCTGTTTCTCTCGTTCAGAGAGGGATTGCCTGGTATTTCGAGGCTGGACTGCACTGTTAAGTCAGGATCAGACTGATATGCTACAGGAAAGTTCTTCTCTGTGAAAGGCACATATTGAGCAAAAAGAGGCTGCTTCTAGGGTGGTAACTAGCCATAGAACAAGCTATTATGCTATTGTTCGTTCCCAGGTTGAGCGCTTCTCTCTTTTTGTTTATGCAAGTTATGACACTTGGGGAAGTCTCCCTAAGTGTGATGCGGGAATCCAGACGTGGACCCGTTGCTCAGTGTGCCTAGAGGGATATGGCTGCACCTCACTGACGAGGCCCACAATAGGCCAAAACGTACGTCTGGGGTTTTGCTGTTTCTCTCATTCAGAGAGGGATTGCCTAGTATTTCGGGGCTGGACTGCACTGTTAAGTCAGGATCAGACTGATATGCTACAGGAAAGTTCTTCTCTGTGAAAGGCACATATTGAGCAAAAAGAGGCTGCTTCTAGGGTGGTAACTAGCCATAGAACAAGCTATTATGCTATTGTTCGTTCCCAGGTTGAGCGCTTCTCTCTTTTTGTTTATGCAAGTTATGACACTTGGGGAAGTCTCCCTAAGTGTGATGCGGGAATCCAGACGTGGACCCGTTGCTCAGTGTGCCTAGAGGGATATGGCTGCACCTCACTGACGAGGCCCACAATAGGCCGAAACGTACGTCTGGGGTTTGCTGTTTCTCTCGTTCAGAGAGGGATTGCCTGGTATTTCGGGGCTGGACTGCACTGTTAAGTCAGGATCAGACTGATATGCTACAGGAAAGTTCTTCTCTGTGAAAGGCACATATTGAGCAAAAAGAGGCTGCTTCTAGGGTGGTAACTAGCCATAGAACAAGCTATTATGCTATTGTTCGTTCCCAGGTTGAGCGCTTCTCTCTTTTTGTTTATGCAAGTTATGACACTTGGGGAAGTCTCCCTAAGTGTGATGCGGGAATCCAGACGTGGACCCGTTGCTCAGTGTGCCTAGAGGGATATGGCTGCACCTCACTGACGAGGCCCACAATAGGCCGAAACGTACGTCTGGGGTTTGCTGTTTCTCTCGTTCAGAGAGGGATTGCCTGGTATTTCGGGGCTGGACTGCACTGTTAAGTCAGGATCAGACTGATTTGCTACAGGAAAGTTCTTCTCTGTGAAAGGCACATATTGAGCAAAAAGAGGCTGCTTCTAGGGTGGTAACTAGCCATAGAACAAGCTATTATGCTATTGTTCGTTCCCAGGTTGAGCGCTTCTCTCTTTTTGTTTATGCAAGTTATGACACTTGGGGAAGTCTCCCTAAGTGTGATGCGGGAATCCAGACGTGGACCCGTTGCTCAGTGTGCCTAGAGGGATATGGCTGCACCTCACTGACGAGGCCCACAATAGGCCGAAACGTACGTCTGGGCTTTTGCTGTTTCGTTCAGAGAGGGATTGCCTGGTATTTCGGGGCTGGACTGCACTGTTAAGTCAGGATCAGACTGATATGCTACAGGAAAGTTCTTCTCTGTGAAAGGCACATATTGAGCAAAAAGAGTCTGCTTCTAGGGTGGTAACTAGCCATAGAACAAGCTATTATGCTATTGTTCGTTCCCAGGTTGAGCGCTTCTCTCTTTTTGTTTATGGAAGTTATGACACTTAAAGTCTCCCTAAGTGTGATGCGGGAATCCAGACATGGACCCGTTGCTCAGTGTGCCTAGAGGGATATGGCTGCACCTCACTGACGAGGCCCACAATAGGCCGAAACGTACGTCTGGGGTTTTGCTGTTTCTCTCGTTCAGAGAGGGATTGCCTGGTATTTTGGGGCTGGACTGCACTGTTAAGTCAGGATCAGACTGATATGCTACAGGAAAGTTCTTCTCTGTGAAAGGCACATATTGAGCAAAAAGAGGCTGCTTCTAGGGTGGTAACTAGCCATAGAACAAGCTATTATGCTATTGTTCGTTCCCAGGTTGAGTGCTTCTCTCTTTTTGTTTATGCAAGTTATGACACTTGGGGAAGTCTCCGTAAGTGTGATGCGGGAATCCAGACGTGGACCCGTTGCTCAGTGTGCCTAGAGGGATATGGCTGCACCTCACTGACGAGGCCCACAATAGGCCGAAACGTACGTCTGGGGTTTTGCTGTTTCTCTCGTTCAGAGAGGGATTGCCTGGTATTTCGGGGCTGGACTGCACTGTTAAGTCAGGATCAGACTGATATGCTACAGGAAAGTTCTTCTCTGTGAAAGGCACATATTGAGCAAAAAGAGTCTGCTTCTAGGGTGGTAACTAGCCATAGAACAAGCTATTATGCTATTGTTCGTTCCCAGGTTGAGCGCTTCTCTCTTTTTGTTTATGCAAGTTATGACACTTGGGGAAGTCTCCCTAAGTGTGATGCGGGAATCCAGACGTGGACCCGTTGCTCAGTGTGCCTAGAGGGATATGGCTGCACCTCACTGACGAGGCCCACAATAGGCTGAAACATACGTCTGGGGTTTTGCTGTTTCTCTCGTTCAGAGAGGGATTGCCTGGTATTTCGGGGCTGGACTGCACTGTTAAGTCAGGATCAGACTGATATGCTACAGGAAAGTTCTTCTCTGTGAAAGGCACATATTGAGCAAAAAGAGACTGCAACTAGCCATAGAACAAGCTATTATGCTATTGTTTGTTCCCAGGTTTAGCGCTTCTCTCTTTTTGTTTATGCAGTTATGACACTTGGGGAAGTCTCCCTAAGTGTGATGCGGGAATCCAGACATGGACCCGTTGCTCAGTGTGCCTAGAGGGATATGGCTGCACCTCACTGACGAGGCCCACAATAGGCCGAAACGTATGTCTGGGGTTTTGCTGTTTCTCTCGTTCAGAGAGGGATTGCCTGGTATTTCGGGGTTGGACTGCACTGTTAAGTCAGGATCAGACTGATATGCTACAGGAAAGTTCTTCTCTGTGAAAGGCACATATTGAGCAAAAAGAGGGTGCTTCTAGGGTGGTAACTAGCCATAGAACAAGCTATTATGCTATTGTTCGTTCCCAGGTTGAGCGCTTCTCTCTTTTTGTTTAAGCAAGTTATGACTCTTGGGGAAGTCTCCCTAAGTGTGATGCGGGAATCCAGACGTGAACCCGTTGCTCAGTGTGCCTAGAGGGATATGGCTGCACCTCACTGACGAGGCCCACAATAGGCCGAAACGTACGTCTGGGGTTTTGCTGTTTCTCTCGTTCAGAGAGGGATTGCCTGGTATTTCGGGGCTGGACTGCACTGTTAAGTCAGGATCAGACTGATATGCTACAGGAAAGTTCTTCTCTGTGAAAGGCACATATTGAGCAAAAAGAGTCTGCTTCTAGGGTGGTAACTAGCCATAGAACAAGCTATTATGCTATTGTTCGTTCCCAGGTTGAGCGCTTCTCTCTTTTTGTTTATGCAAGTTATGACACTTGGGGAAGTCTCCCTAAGTGTGATGCGGGAATCCAGACGTGGACCCGTTGCTCAGTGTGCCTAGAGGGATATGGCTGCACCTCACTGACGAGGCCCACAATAGGCTGAAACATACGTCTGGGGTTTTGCTGTTTCTCTCGTTCAGAGAGGGATTGCCTGGTATTTCGGGGCTGGACTGCACTGTTAAGTCAGGATCAGACTGATATGCTACAGGAAAGTTCTTCTCTGTGAAAGGCACATATTGAGCAAAAAGAGGCTGCTTCTAGGGTGGTAACTAGCCATAGAACAAGCTATTATGCTATTGTTCGTTCCCAGGTTGAGCGCTTCTCTCTTTTTGTTTATGCAAGTTATGACACTTGGGGAAGTCTCCCTAAGTGTGATGCGGGAATCTAGACGTGGACCCGTTGCTCAGTGTGCCTAGAGGGATATGGCTGCACCTCACTGACGAGGCCCACAATAGGCCGAAACGTACGTCTGGGGTTTTGCTGTTTCGTTCAGAGAGGGATTGCCTGGTATTTCGGGGCTGGACTGCACTGTTAAGTCAGGATCAGACTGATATGCTACAGGAAAGTTCTTCTCTGTTAAAGGCACATATTGAGCAAAAAGAGACTGCTTCTAGGGTGGTAACTAGCCATAGAACAAGCTATTATGCTATTGTTTGTTCCCAGGTTTAGCGCTTTTCTCTTTTTGTTTATGCAAGTTATGACACTTGGGGAAGTCTCCCTAAGTGTGATGCGGGAATCCAGACATGGACCCGTTGCTCAGTGTGCCTAGAGGGATATGGCTGCACCTCACTGACGAGGCCCACAATAGGCCGAAACGTACGTCTGGGGTTTTGCTGTTTCTCTCGTTCAGAGAGGGATTGCCTGGTATTTCGGGGCTGGACTGCACTGTTAAGTCAGGATCAGACTGATATGCTACAGGAAAGTTCTTTTCTGTGAAAGGCACATATTGAGCAAAAAGAGGCTGCTTCTAGGGTGGTAACTAGCCATAGAACAAGCTATTATGCTATTGTTCGTTCCCAGGTTGAGCGCTTCTCTCTTTTTGTTTATGCAAGTTATGACACTTGGGGAAGTCTCCCTAAGTGTGATGCGGGAATCCAGACATGGACCGTTGCTCAGTGTGCCTAGAGGGATATGGCTGCACCTCACTGACGAGGCCCACAATAGGCCGAAACGTACATCTGGGGTTTGGCTGTTTCTCTCGTTCAGAGAGGGATTGCCTGGTATTTCGGGGCTGGACTGCACTGTTAAGTCAGGATCAGACTGATATGCTACAGGAAAGTTCTTCTCTGTGAAAGGCACATATTGAGCAAAAAGAGTCTGCTTCTAGGGTGGTAACTAGCCATAGAACAAGCTATTATGCTATTGTTCGTTCCCAGGTTGAGAGCTTCTCTCTTTTTGTTTATGCAAGTTATGACACTTGGGGAAGTCTCCCTAAGTGTGATGCGGGAATCCAGACGTGGACCCGTTGCTCAGTGTGCCTAGAGGGATATGGCTGCACCTCACTGACGAGGCCCACAATAGGCCGAAACGTACGTCTGGGCTTTTGCTGTTTCGTTCAGAGAGCGATTGCCTGGTATTTCGGGGCTGGACTGCACTGTTAAGTCAGGATCAGACTGATATGCTACAGGAAAGTTCTTCTCTGTGAAAGGCACATATTGAGCAAAAAGAGTCTGCTTCTAGGGTGGTAACTAGCCATAGAACAAGCTATTATGCTATTGTTCGTTCCCAGGTTGAGCGCTTCTCTCTTTTTGTTTATGCAAGTTATGACACTTAAAGTCTCCCTAAGTGTGATGCGGGAATCCAGACATGGACCCGTTGCTCAGTGTGCCTAGAGGGATATGGCTGCACCTCACTGACGAGGCCCACAATAGGCCGAAACGTACGTCTGGGGTTTTGCTGTTTCTCTCGTTCAGAGAGGGATTGCCTGGTATTTTGGGGCTGGACTGCACTGTTAAGTCAGGATCAGACTGATATGCTACAGGAAAGTTCTTCTCTGTGAAAGGCACATATTGAGCAAAAAGAGGCTGCTTCTAGGGTGGTAACTAGCCATAGAACAAGCTATTATGCTATTGTTCGTTCCCAGGTTGAGTGCTTCTCTCTTTTTGTTTATGCAAGTTATGACACTTGGGGAAGTCTCCCTAAGTGTGATGCGGGAATCCAGACGTGGACCCGTTGCTCAGTGTGCCTAGAGGGATATGGCTGCACCTCACTGACGAGGCCCACAATAGGCCGAAACGTACGTCTGGGGTTTTGCTGTTTCGTTCAGAGAGGGATTGCCTGGTATTTCGGGGCTGGACTGCACTGTTAAGTCAGGATCAGACTGATATGCTACAGGAAAGTTCTTCTCTGTTAAAGGCACATATTGAGCAAAAAGAGACTGCTTCTAGGGTGGTAACTAGCCATAGAACAAGCTATTATGCTATTGTTTGTTCCCAGGTTTAGCGCTTTTCTCTTTTTGTTTATGCAAGTTATGACACTTGGGGAAGTCTCCCTAAGTGTGATGCGGGAATCCAGACATGGACCCGTTGCTCAGTGTGCCTAGAGGGATATGGCTGCACCTCACTGACGAGGCCCACAATAGGCCGAAACGTACGTCTGGGGTTTTGCTGTTTCTCTCGTTCAGAGAGGGATTGCCTGGTATTTCGGGGCTGGACTGCACTGTTAAGTCAGGATCAGACTGATATGCTACAGGAAAGTTCTTTTCTGTGAAAGGCACATATTGAGCAAAAAGAGGCTGCTTCTAGGGTGGTAACTAGCCATAGAACAAGCTATTATGCTATTGTTCGTTCCCAGGTTGAGCGCTTCTCTCTTTTTGTTTATGCAAGTTATGACACTTGGGGAAGTCTCCCTAAGTGTGATGCGGGAATCCAGACATGGACCCGTTGCTCAGTGTGCCTAGAGGGATATGGCTGCACCTCACTGACGAGGCCCACAATAGGCCGAAACGTACATCTGGGGTTTGGCTGTTTCTCTCGTTCAGAGAGGGATTGCCTGGTATTTCGGGGCTGGACTGCACTGTTAAGTCAGGATCAGACTGATATGCTACAGGAAAGTTCTTCTCTGTGAAAGGCACATATTGAGCAAAAAGAGTCTGCTTCTAGGGTGGTAACTAGCCATAGAACAAGCTATTATGCTATTGTTCGTTCCCAGGTTGAGAGCTTCTCTCTTTTTGTTTATGCAAGTTATGACACTTGGGGAAGTCTCCCTAAGTGTGATGCGGGAATCCAGACGTGGACCCGTTGCTCAGTGTGCCTAGAGGGATATGGCTGCACCTCACTGACGAGGCCCACAATAGGCCGAAACGTACGTCTGGGCTTTTGCTGTTTCGTTCAGAGAGGGATTGCCTGGTATTTCGGGGCTGGACTGCACTGTTAAGTCAGGATCAGACTGATATGCTACAGGAAAGTTCTTCTCTGTGAAAGGCACATATTGAGCAAAAAGAGTCTGCTTCTAGGGTGGTAACTAGCCATAGAACAAGCTATTATGCTATTGTTCGTTCCCAGGTTGAGCGCTTCTCTCTTTTTGTTTATGCAAGTTATGACACTTAAAGTCTCCCTAAGTGTGATGCGGGAATCCAGACATGGACCCGTTGCTCAGTGTGCCTAGAGGGATATGGCTGCACCTCACTGACGAGGCCCACAATAGGCCGAAACGTACGTCTGGGGTTTTGCTGTTTCTCTCGTTCAGAGAGGGATTGCCTGGTATTTTGGGGCTGGACTGCACTGTTAAGTCAGGATCAGACTGATATGCTACAGGAAAGTTCTTCTCTGTGAAAGGCACATATTGAGCAAAAAGAGGCTGCTTCTAGGGTGGTAACTAGCCATAGAACAAGCTATTATGCTATTGTTCGTTCCCAGGTTGAGTGCTTCTCTCTTTTTGTTTATGCAAGTTATGACACTTGGGGAAGTCTCCCTAAGTGTGATGCGGGAATCCAGACGTGGACCCGTTGCTCAGTGTGCCTAGAGGGATATGGCTGCACCTCACTGACGAGGCCCACAATAGGCCGAAACGTACGTCTGGGGTTTTGCTGTTTCTCTCGTTCAGAGAGGGATTGCCTGGTATTTCGGGGCTGGACTGCACTGTTAAGTCAGGATCAGACTGATATGCTACAGGAAAGTTCTTCTCTGTGAAAGGCACATATTGAGCAAAAAGAGTCTGCTTCTAGGGTGGTAACTAGCCATAGAACAAGCTATTATGCTATTGTTCGTTCCCAGGTTGAGCGCTTCTCTCTTTTTGTTTATGCAAGTTATGACACTTGGGGAAGTCTCCCTAAGTGTGATGCGGGAATCCAGACGTGGACCCGTTGCTCAGTGTGCCTAGAGGGATATGGCTGCACCTCACTGACGAGGCCCACAATAGGCTGAAACATACGTCTGGGGTTTTGCTGTTTCTCTCGTTCAGAGAGGGATTGCCTGGTATTTCGGGGCTGGACTGCACTGTTAAGTCAGGATCAGACTGATATGCTACAGGAAAGTTCTTCTCTGTGAAAGGCACATATTGAGCAAAAAGAGACTGCAACTAGCCATAGAACAAGCTATTATGCTATTGTTTGTTCCCAGGTTTAGCGCTTCTCTCTTTTTGTTTATGCAGTTATGACACTTGGGGAAGTCTCCCTAAGTGTGATGCGGGAATCCAGACATGGACCCGTTGCTCAGTGTGCCTAGAGGGATATGGCTGCACCTCACTGACGAGGCCCACAATAGGCCGAAACGTATGTCTGGGGTTTTGCTGTTTCTCTCGTTCAGAGAGGGATTGCCTGGTATTTCGGGGTTGGACTGCACTGTTAAGTCAGGATCAGACTGATATGCTACAGGAAAGTTCTTCTCTGTGAAAGGCACATATTGAGCAAAAAGAGGGTGCTTCTAGGGTGGTAACTAGCCATAGAACAAGCTATTATGCTATTGTTCGTTCCCAGGTTGAGCGCTTCTCTCTTTTTGTTTAAGCAAGTTATGACTCTTGGGGAAGTCTCCCTAAGTGTGATGCGGGAATCCAGACGTGGACCCGTTGCTCAGTGTGCCTAGAGGGATATGGCTGCACCTCACTGACGAGGCCCACAATAGGCCGAAACGTACGTCTGGGGTTTTGCTGTTTCTCTCGTTCAGAGAGGGATTGCCTGGTATTTCGGGGCTGGACTGCACTGTTAAGTCAGGATCAGACTGATATGCTACAGGAAAGTTCTTCTCTGTGAAAGGCACATATTGAGCAAAAAGAGTCTGCTTCTAGGGTGGTAACTAGCCATAGAACAAGCTATTATGCTATTGTTCGTTCCCAGGTTGAGCGCTTCTCTCTTTTTGTTTATGCAAGTTATGACACTTGGGGAAGTCTCCCTAAGTGTGATGCGGGAATCCAGACGTGGACCCGTTGCTCAGTGTGCCTAGAGGGATATGGCTGCACCTCACTGACGAGGCCCACAATAGGCTGAAACATACGTCTGGGGTTTTGCTGTTTCTCTCGTTCAGAGAGGGATTGCCTGGTATTTCGGGGCTGGACTGCACTGTTAAGTCAGGATCAGACTGATATGCTACAGGAAAGTTCTTCTCTGTGAAAGGCACATATTGAGCAAAAAGAGGCTGCTTCTAGGGTGGTAACTAGCCATAGAACAAGCTATTATGCTATTGTTCGTTCCCAGGTTGAGCGCTTCTCTCTTTTTGTTTATGCAAGTTATGACACTTGGGGAAGTCTCCCTAAGTGTGATGCGGGAATCTAGACGTGGGCCCGTTGCTCAGTGTGCCTAGAGGGATATGGCTGCACCTCACTGACGAGGCCCACAATAGGCCGAAACGTACGTCTGGGGTTTTGCTGTTTCGTTCAGAGAGGGATTGCCTGGTATTTCGGGGCTGGACTGCACTGTTAAGTCAGGATCAGACTGATATGCTACAGGAAAGTTCTTCTCTGTTAAAGGCACATATTGAGCAAAAAGAGACTGCTTCTAGGGTGGTAACTAGCCATAGAACAAGCTATTATGCTATTGTTTGTTCCCAGGTTTAGCGCTTTTCTCTTTTTGTTTATGCAAGTTATGACACTTGGGGAAGTCTCCCTAAGTGTGATGCGGGAATCCAGACATGGACCCGTTGCTCAGTGTGCCTAGAGGGATATGGCTGCACCTCACTGACGAGGCCCACAATAGGCCGAAACGTACGTCTGGGGTTTTGCTGTTTCTCTCGTTCAGAGAGGGATTGCCTGGTATTTCGGGGCTGGACTGCACTGTTAAGTCAGGATCAGACTGATATGCTACAGGAAAGTTCTTCTCTGTGAAAGGCACATATTGAGCAAAAAGAGTCTGCTTCTAGGGTGGTAACTAGCCATAGAACAAGCTATTATGCTATTGTTCGTTCCCAGGTTGAGAGCTTCTCTCTTTTTGTTTATGCAAGTTATGACACTTGGGGAAGTCTCCCTAAGCGTGATGCGGGAATCCAGACGTGGACCCGTTGCTCAGTGTGTCTAGAGGGATATGGCTGCACCTCACTGACGAGGCCCACAATAGGCCGAAACGTACTTCTGGGGTTTTGCTGTTTCTCTCGTTCAGAGAGGGATTGCCTGGTATTTCGGGGCTGGACTGCACTGTTAAGTCAGGATCAGACTGATATGCTACAGGAAAGTTCTTATCTGTGAAAGGCACATATTGAGCAAAAAGAGGCTGCTTCTAGGGTGGTAACTAGCCATAGAACAAGCTATTATGCTATTGTTCGTTCCCAGGTTGAGCGCTTCTCTCTTTTTGTTTCTTCATGATTACCCTACCAAAATATAACAATAAGACATGCGGTCTGGGACCAATGGTAACTAGGTTGTGTTAAGTAGTACTATTCTTAGCACTTTAATCCCTGTTACTCCCCCTATCGGAGGAGGTCTATATGGCCTGCATGATTACCCTGACAAAGTATGACAACAAAACATGCGGTCTGGGACCCATGGTAACTAGGTTGTGTTAAGTAGTACTATTCTTAGCACTTTAATCCCTGTAACTCCCCCTATCGGGGGAGGTCTATATGGCCTGCATGATTACCCTACCAAAATATAACAATAAGACATGCGGTCTGGGACCCATGGTAACTAGGTTGTGTTAAGTAGTACTATTCTTAGCACTTTAATCCCTGTTACTCCCCCTATCGGGGGAGGTCTATATGGCCTGCATGATTACCCTGACAAAGTATAACAACAAAACATGCGGTCTGGGACCCATGGTAACTAGGTAGTGTTAAGTAGTACTATTCTTAGCACTTTCATCCCTGTAACTCCCACTATCGGGGGAGGTCTATATGGCCTGCATGATTACCCTGACAAAGAATAACAACAAAACATGCGGTCTGGGACCCATGGTAACTAGGTTCTGTTAAGTAGTACTATTCTTAGCACTTTAATCCCTGTAACTCCCCCTATCGGTGGAGGTCTATATGGCCTGCATGATTACCCTGACAAAGTATAACAACAAAACATGCGGTCTGGGACCCATGGTAACTAGGTTGTGTTAAGTAGTAGTATTCTTAGCACTTTAATCCCTGTAACTCCCCCTATCGGGGGAGGTCTATATGGCCTGCATGATTACCCTACCAAAATATAACAATAAGACATGCGGTCTGGGACCCATGGTAACTAGGTTGTGTTAAGTAGTACTATTCTTAGCACTTTAATCCCTGTAACTCCCCCTGTCGGCGGAGGTCTATATGGCCTGCATGATTACCCTACCAAAATATAACAATAAGACATGCGGGCTGGGACCCATGGTAACTAGGTTGTGTTAAGTAGTACTATTCTTAGAACTTTAATCCATGTTACTCCCCCTATCGGGGGAGGTCTATATGGCCTGCATGATTACCCTGACAAAGTATAACAACAAAACATGCGGTCTGGGACCCATGGTAACTAGGTTGTGTTAAGTAGTACTATTCTTAGCACTTTAATCCCTGTAACTCCCCCTATCGGGGGGAGGTCTATATGGCCTGCATGATTACCCTACATATAAAGAGAGAAGCGCTCTACCAGGAACGAACAACAGCTCAGTGGCTTGTTCTATGGCGATTTACCACCCGGAAGCAGCCTCTTTTAGACCAGTTTGCTTTTCACAGAAAAAAACTTTCCTGAAGTATATCAGTCTCATCCTGCCAAGTAAGGTCAGTCCAGCCCCGAAATACCAGGCAATTCTCCTCTGAACAAGGAACATGACAACCCCAGACGATCGTTTCGGCCTCCTATGGGCCTCGTCAGTGAGGTGCAGCCACATTCCTCTAAGCACACTGGGCAAGGAGTCCACGTCTGATTTCCCCTATCACCCATAGGGAGACTTCCCCGGGGTCATAATAATTTGCATACGAAGAGAGAAGCGCTCTACCAGGAACGAACAACAGCTCAGTGGCTTGTTCTATGGCGATTTACCACCCGGCAGCAGCCTCTTTTAGACCAGTGTGCTTTTCACAAAAGAAAACTTTCCTGAAGTATATCAGTCTGATCCTGCCAAGTAAGGTCAGTCCAGCCCCGAAATACCAGGCAATTCTCCTCTGAACAAGGAACATGACAACCCCAGATGATCGTTTCGGCCTCCTATGGGCCTCGTCAGTGAGGTGCAGCCACATTCCTCTAAGCACACTAGGCCGAAACGTACGTCTGGGGTTTTGCTGTTTCTCTCGTTCAGAGAGGGATTGCCTGGTATTTCGAGGCTGGACTGCACTGTTAAGTCAGGATCAGACTGATATGCTACAGGAAAGTTCTTCTCTGTGAAAGGCACATATTGAGCAAAAAGAGGCTGCTTCTAGGGTGGTAACTAGCCATAGAACAAGCTATTATGCTATTGTTCGTTCCCAGGTTGAGCGCTTCTCTCTTTTTGTTTATGCAAGTTATGACACTTGGGGAAGTCTCCCTAAGTGTGATGCGGGAATCCAGACGTGGACCCGTTGCTCAGTGTGCCTAGAGGGATATGGCTGCACCTCACTGACGAGGCCCACAATAGGCCAAAACGTACGTCTGGGGTTTTGCTGTTTCTCTGGTTCAGAGAGGGATTGCCTGGTATTTCGGGGCTGGACTGCACTGTTAAGTCAGGATCAGACTGATATGCTACAGGAAAGTTCTTCTCTGTGAAAGGCACATATTGAGCAAAAAGAGGCTGCTTCTAGGGTGGTAACTAGCCATAGAACAAGCTATTATGCTATTGTTCGTTCCCAGGTTGAGCGCTTCTCTCTTTTTGTTTATGCAAGTTATGACACTTGGGGAAGTCTCCCTAAGTGTGATGCGGGAATCCAGACGTGGACCCGTTGCTCAGTGTGCCTAGAGGGATATGGCTGCACCTCACTGACGAGGCCCACAATAGGCCGAAACGTACGTCTGGGGTTTTGCTGTTTCTCTCGTTCAGAGAGGGATTGCCTGGTATTTCGGGGCTGGACTGCACTGTTAAGTCAGGATCAGACTGATATGCTACAGGAAAGTTCTTCTCTGTGAAAGGCACATATTGAGCAAAAAGAGTCTGCTTCTAGGGTGGTAACTAGCCATAGAACAAGCTATTATGCTATTGTTCGTTCCCAGGTTGAGCGCTTCTCTCTTTTTGTTTATGCAAGTTATGACACTTGGGGAAGTCTCCCTAAGTGTGATGCGGGAATCCAGACATGGACCCGTTGCTCAGTGTGCCTAGAGGGATATGGCTGCACCTCACTGACGAGGCCCACAATAGGCCGAAACGTACGTCTGGGGTTTTGCTGTTTTTCTCGTTCAGAGAGGGATTGCCTGGTATTTCGGGGCTGGACTGCACTGTTAAGTCAGGATCAGACTGATATGCTACAGGAAAGTTCTTCTCTGTGAAAGGCACATATTGAGCAAAAAGAGGGTGCTTCTAGGGTGGTAACTAGCCATAGAACAAGCTTTTATGCTATTGTTCGTTCCCAGGTTGAGCGCTTCTCTCTTTTTGTTTATGCAAGTTATGACACTTGGGGAAGTCTCCCTAAGTGTGATGCGGGAATCCAGACGTGGACCCGTTGCTCAGTGTGCCTAGAGGGATATGGCTGCACCTCACTGACGAGGCCCACAATAGGCCGAAACGTACGTTTGGGGTTTTGCTGTTTCTCTCGTTCAGAGAGGGATTGCCTGGTATTTCGGGGCTGGACTGCACTGTTAAGTCAGGATCAGACTGATATGCTACAGGAAAGTTCTTCTCTGTGAAAGGCACATATTGAGCAAAAAGAGTCTGCTTCTAGGGTGGTAACTAGCCATAGAACAAGCTATTATGCTATTGTTCGTTCCCAGGTTGAGCGCTTCTCTCTTTTTGTTTATGCAAGTTATGACACTTGGGGAAGTCTCCCTAAGTGTGATGCGGGAATCCAGACGTGGACCCGTTGCTCAGTGTGCCTAGAGGGATATGGCTGCACCTCACTGACGAGGCCCACAATAGGCTGAAACATACGTCTGGGGTTTTGCTGTTTCTCTCGTTCAGAGAGGGATTGCCTGGTATTTCGGGGCTGGACTGCACTGTTAAGTCAGGATCAGACTGATATGCTACAGGAAAGTTCTTTTCTGTGAAAGGCACATATTGAGCAAAAAGAGGCTGCTTCTAGGGTGGTAACTAGCCATAGAACAAGCTATTATGCTATTGTTCGTTCCCAGGTTGAGCGCTTCTCTCTTTTTGTTTATGCAAGTTATGACACTTGGGGAAGTCTCCCTAAGTGTGATGCGGGAATCCAGACATGGACCCGTTGCTCAGTGTGCCTAGAGGGATATGGCTGCACCTCACTGACGAGGCCCACAATAGGCCGAAACGTACATCTGGGGTTTGGCTGTTTCTCTCGTTCAGAGAGGGATTGCCTGGTATTTCGGGGCTGGACTGCACTGTTAAGTCAGGATCAGACTGATATGCTACAGGAAAGTTCTTCTCTGTGAAAGGCACATATTGAGCAAAAAGAGTCTGCTTCTAGGGTGGTAACTAGCCATAGAACAAGCTATTATGCTATTGTTCGTTCCCAGGTTGAGAGCTTCTCTCTTTTTGTTTATGCAAGTTATGACACTTGGGGAAGTCTCCCTAAGTGTGATGCGGGAATCCAGACGTGGACCCGTTGCTCAGTGTGTCTAGAGGGATATGGCTGCACCTCACTGACGAGGCCCACAATAGGCCGAAACGTACTTCTGGGGTTTTGCTGTTTCTCTCGTTCAGAGAGGGATTGCCTGGTATTTCGGGGCTGGACTGTACTGTTAAGTCAGGATCAGACTGATATGCTACAGGAAAGTTCTTCTCTGTGAAAGGCACATATTGAGCAAAAAGAGTCTGCTTCTAGGGTGGTAACTAGCCATAGAACAAGCTATTATGCTATTGTTCGTTCCCAGGTTGAGCGCTTCTCTCTTTTTGTTTCTTCATGATTACCCTACCAAAATATAACAATAAGACATGCGGTCTGGGACCCATGGTAACTAGGTTGTGTTAAGTAGTACTATTCTTAGCACTTTAATCCCTGTTACTCCCCCTATCGGAGGAGGTCTATATGGCCTGCATGATTACCCTGACAAAGTATGACAACAAAACATGCGGTCTGAGACCCATGGTAACTAGGTTGTGTTAAGTAGTACTATTCTTAGCACTTTAATCCCTGTAACTCCCCCTATCGGGGGAGGTCTATATGGCCTGCATGATTACCCTACCAAAATATAACAATAAGACATGCGGTCTGGGACCCATGGTAACTAGGTTGTGTTAAGTAGTACTATTCTTAGCACTTTAATCCCTGTTATTCCCCCTATCGGGGGAGGTCTATATGGCCTGCATGATTACCCTGACAAAGTATAACAACAAAACATGCGGTCTGGACCCATGGTAACTAGGTAGTGTTAAGTAGTACTATTCTCAGCACTTTCATCCCTGTAACTCCCCCTATCGGGGGAGGTCTATATGGCCTGCATGATTACCCTGACAAAGTATAACAACCAAACATGCGGTCTGGGACCCATGGTGGTACTGGTATAACTAGGTTTTCTTAAGTAGTACTATTCTTAGCAGTTTAATCCCTGTGATTGGTCTGTCCTCCTACTTCAAATTTGTCAAAAACACAAGTGGCTGTCTCAAAACAGTCCGGCCACGAGATAGATAGATTTGATAGATAGATATACATAGATTGATAGTTAGATAGAATCGATAGAAGATAAATAGATAGATTTGTTAGCTATATAATTACCCTGACAAAGTATAATAATTAAACATGCGGTCTGCGACCCATGGTAACTAGGTTGTGTTAAGTAGTACTATTCTTAGCACTTTAATCCCTGTTACTCCCCCTATCGGGGGAGGTCTATATGGCCTGCCTGATTACCCTCACCAAATATAACAACAAGACATGTGGTCTGGGACCCATGTTAACTAGGTTGTGTTAAGTTGTACTATTCTTAGCACTTTAATCCCTGTAACTCCCCCTATCGGGGAGGTCTATACGGCCTGCCTGATTACCCTCACCAAATATAACCACAAGACATGCGGTCTGGGACCCATGGTAACTAGGTTGTGTTAAGTTGTACTATTCTTAGCACTTTAATCCCTGTAACTCCCCCTATCGGGGGAGGTCTATACGGCCTGCCTGATTACCCTCACCAAATATAACTACAAGTGTGTTAAGTAGTACTGTTCTTATTAGTTTAATACCTGTTACAACCCCTAATGGTGGGAGGTCTATATGGCCTGCATGATTAGCCGGACCAAATAAAACAACAAGACATGTTTCTGGTGTTTCTGGCGAGTCTGCAGGCCCCAATATGGTATCCATACAACCTGCAGTAGTTCCACCCCAGGATTTAGTTGTGGTCATTTATCTTTTGATATTCAGAAGCAATATTGGCATGTAGGTAACTTTATACTACTTACGTAAAATATAAAACCCCAATATTTGCAGTTTGATTTATTTGAGTAAAAAATAATTGCAACATTTTGTTCATGTTTTAATATCCTGTGGAGACTGGTGAAACTGCACAAGAAGGGATCCTTATATAATGTTAGCTTTTGATGTGAAAGTTTAAAAGGCTTCATTAGAATGTTCTTCTGAACATTTTATATATGTTGGTTGAGATAATAACAGTTGGTCTCCTCCCCAATTGATACATTAAATTATTATTTATAAATGCATGTATTTATTTTTGTCATTTTCACCTGCACCTGTGCTTTAACATTCCATTTAAAAGGCTGCAGTGTATGCCACATGCTTTAGCATGCTTTAGTTTAGCTCAGATAGCTAAATAGATACTGATTAGACCAGAACAGAAGCTCATTTCAAATGGCTTCTGACTGACCATAGCAAAGGAGATCAAGTAAACATACATACAAGAATTTTCAAGGGGTGTGTACTTCGATTTTTCTAGATTTTCTAGTGTTCAAAAAATACATGTCTATAAGGGACATTATACATCCCTTGTTTTTGTGTGCTTTGTTCCACACTTCCTAAACAATTCAGAAAGCAATATATATATATATATATATATATATATATATATATATATATATATATATATATATATATATATAAAACCTAAATTTTCAAAATGCTTCAAATTCCATAAACCAGCTATACGTTTAGCAGCATTTGAAGGTTACAGAATTTAATTTTTGGTCTTACTAGGGAGCGTGGGAGAAGAGTAATTTTAAATAAAAGCACTAATATATGACCTTTTAAAATGTATTTGGTTACAGATCTTTTGCATGTAGAAGTTTATTTACTGATGTATTCATAGAAAAAAAAAAAATGACTCAAACACAATTTTATGTAAACTATGTAGGCTAGACAATGACAGACAGGTTTTCAGATGTTTGATTATCTGCATCTGCAATTTGTTTATATAAAATATAGACGGCTAGATTACGAGTCTTGCGTTATGAGTAAAAAAGTAGTGTTAAGACTCATAACGCTGCTTTTTTACTACTGCTACTATTACGAGTTTTGCAGATTTAGGGGCACCTCACACTTTTTTGGCCTTACCGCAAATCAACTTACGCAAATTGCGTATAGTCTTTTTTCTATGGGACTTCCATAGCGCCGGTATAGCGAGCTTAAACCGAGGCTCTCCCGCATTGCAAACACTATAATAAAATTATTAACCCCTAATCTGCCGCTCTGGACATCGCCGCCACTAGAATAAACATATTAACCTCTAAACCGCCGTACTCCCGCATCGTAAACACTAGTTAAATATTATTAACCCCTAATTTGCTGTCCCTAACATCGCCTCCACCTACCTACATTTATTAACCCATAATCTGCCGTCCCCAACTATACTACATTTATTAACCCCTCAATCTAAGTCTAACCCTAACACCCCCTAACTTAAATATAATTAAAATAAATCTAAAGAAAACCTACTATTAATAACTAATTAATTCCTATTTAAACTAAATGCTTACCTATAAAATAAACCCTAAGCTAGCTACAATATAACTAATAGTTACATTGTATCTAGCTTAGGTTTTATTTTTATTTTACAGGCAAGTTTGTATTTATTTTAACTAGGTAGAATAGCTACTAAAGAGTTATTAACTATTTACTAACTACCTAGCTAAAATAAATACAAATTTACCTGTAAAATAAAACCTAACCTAAGTTACACTAACACCTAACCTAACCCTACAATTAAATAAATTCCCTAAATTAAATACAATTAAATACATTTAATACAATTACCTAAATTACAAAAAAACCCCCACTAAATTACAGAAAATAAAAACAAATTACAAGATATTAAACTAATTACACCTAATCTAATAGCCCTATCAAAATAAAAAAGTCCCCCCAAAATAAAAAAAAACTCTAGCCTTAACTAAACTACCAATAGCCCTTAAAAGGGCCTTTTGCGGGGCATTGCCCCAATCAGCCAATAGAGTGCCAGCTCAATCCTATTGGCTGATTGGATCAGCCAATAGGATTTTTTTCAACCTTAATTCCGATTGGCTGATAGAATTCTATTAGCCAATCGGAATATAAGGGACGCCATCTTGGATGACGTCACTTAAAGAGATATTTATTGGGGCGGAGTCTGGCCACGCTAGAAGATGGCCGCGTTCTAGGAGGGCTCCAATATCCCATTCCAGCTACAAACCCTCTATCTGATGTGCATCCCTTTTTTTTTCCCCCCTATGCACCCTTCTTAAGTGATGGGATGAGACCCAGCGTCGATTGACAAGGACAAGGTAGCGGAAATCCAAATGTTCATGCCGCACTACACACTGCAGTAAAGCCTGGGGCCTAATCACCGCAAGTGCGCTACACATAGGAACGGACAAGCGGGACATCCGGAGCAAAAAGGGGCAAGCGGACACACACCGGCTCCATACCTACGGATGCTAAGGTAATAGCCCTAACACCCCAAGAACCCTCCTGCAAGTATCATGTCCCTTGCATCTCGGGAACGCGAGACGGATAGCCATTGCGATTTCAAGGGATCACGGAGGGGACACTCATAAATGGCGCGCAGTATCTAAGCCCCTGGGAGCCTCTGACAGATAATTGAGAAACCGGACCTAAGCAGAATACCGGTACATCCATCATAAAGGCTCAGACTGAACAGCTCATGACAGGGCACGGACACCTAGGCCCCTGCTTCACTATTAACCCCACGCAGTTCTCCTAGAGGCTAGTCAGACAGCCTCTTTCCTTGTAGCAATAACGCCGCAAACAGGAACAAAGCATAACAGGGCCTGGCAGCAGCGTTTACACAGTGAGGACACAGCTGTTAAAAAACCCCTGAACTCTCCACTATATAACTGAAGATCTTCCCTTTGCCCTCATAAAAGGACATACCATGCAGTTACCTACTACCTGATATGTTCTCCACAAACTTCTGGGTAATGCCTTGTAAAAAACATAATAAAATAGACACACCAAAGACAAGTAAAACCCTGAAACAGTACCTCACACCTAAAAATACCCATCTTGAATCTCATAGTGAAGATATGGCTGACACACAGCAAAGTATGACTGAGCAAACACACACTGCAGACCATTCCTCCTATGTAACAAAAAAGGACATCCAACACTTATCATCTAAGGAAGATATCCATACGGTCTTGCATGAAATGAGAACACTTTTTGGGGATCTCAGGAAATACCTATGTGCCTTGGATCGCAGAGTACAAGCATTGTAAGAAAAGCAATCCCCTACTAACTCAGCAATCCAGAATAATACTGCAAACATCAGCGACCATGAAGATAAATTGTTCTTTCTCAATGAAAAATTGGAAGACTTAGAGAATCGCTGCCGCAGAAATAACCTCAGAATCAGAGGGGTCTCTGAGACTGTGCAACCTGCAGCAATAGAGGGGTACCTGCAGGCATTGTTTAAAATCATAAAAGAAAACCCTACTGCCCCAGACATCCCAATAGAGAGGGCTCACAGAGCTCTGAGGGCGAAGCCCCCTCCCAAAGCCCCTCCGAGGGACATCATTGTAAAGTTCTCAAGATTTAAGGACAAAGAAGACATCCAGAAAAATGCAAGAACAAAGAGGAATATTTTTCACGCAGGAGAAGAGATACACATCTACTCCGACCTATCTCAGGCCACTTTACAAAAGAGGAGGGAACTTACTCCTATCACCACTCACCTACTGAACCAGAAAGTCCAGTACAGATGGGGGTTCCCTGTCTCTTTAATTGTCAACCACAACAACAAATCTATCATTTACAGACCAGGAACTGATCCATCCATCTTTTTTGGTGAACTCTCCCTACCACTCCCCTCTAGACAAGAGGTAGCGTCCAGCTCAAGAAACGGTGCAGTATGAACATTTCTATCATTTACTGTTTTATTTGCTACTATGCTTAACCCATGACAGGAGGGACTGTGAAATAAAGGGCCTCTAAAGACTTCCTATAACATGATCCATACACCAGGTTCCACCTGCATTTGACTCTTTAGCCCTAGCATATTCTGTTCCTAGCAGATTACATACTGTCCTCCTTCTTGCCACATTCTGATCCCAGAATTGTAACTGAATGATTGTTACGTATATTATATTACAGCCTGGTTTCCCTATGTCCCCCTTCTTTTAGGTACTTGTATTATTGTTCATGCATGGCCTGGGTCTGTTCTTGTTTACCTGGGACTTAAAAGTAATACGATGTACATATACTGAAACACTACGCAAGCTCACACTTATACCATATCCCCTCCCTGGAAGTTGCCATTCACACACCCCATATTAACACGTTCATATCGCACCCATCCACAAAATTAACAACCCACCAGACACCCATTTCCTTACACCCAGGCTCACCATTCATTGTCTCTCACTCTACTAAGACACATATATTTTTAACACCCACACCTATGACACTGTCAACACATACACACCACCACACATTGATATAACGGTTCATAACCGGACACGGTCAATTCTTCTCACACAACTAAAACACGACAGTTCCGCTCACTTAGGTTCATGACTTCCAGAGGGCAATCCTATTACCTTGGATTCAGCATAACCAATTACCGGCTCAAGTTATGTTTTTTGAAATGTTTTTTACTTGCAATGTTTAACTGTTAGGCATAATGTATTTGTCTGTTGTAACCCTTAAACAACTACTAGTTGATATAGAATTTATGTTATAAATTGTACGGGCATATTATCACTTTTTGTTCAATACACAATGATTTTTGAAATGTCTTGATTAACATAACTTTTAAACAAAGATATAACTATGTACATGGCATGAACTCTGCTAACAAGATTTAGCATGCATACTTCCTTCCTTGACCCCTACGTGAGCCCCCGCAACGGGGCCTTTAAAATTCTTGCTCACGGGACCCATGGCATCACTACCTTGCCCTCACTTTACCCCATACTCAAATTTGACAATAGCATTTTCCTTACAGCTCAACCTTTCCCATTCCCCTGCACGTCAGATAGACCAATATATTAACACTCTCGTCATACCAACTAGCTGTGATTGGGATTACTTCCCCCTTTTGATCACAAATTCGCTCTTAACTTTTACTAAATAGCCACACTTCTATTCCCCAACTGCCATCCTTACTCTGTTTAAAAACTCTCTTCCCACTCTTTATTCCCCTTGGCTTCTCTTATCTTCCTCCCTTCATAAGCCTCTCCCCCTCTTAATATCCCTCTTTCCCCTTCTCCTTCCCTTTCCACCCCCTTTTTTTTTTTTTTTTTTTTTTTGTTTGCCATGGCCAAACACTCCAGATTCCAGGATCATACCATTAGATTAACCACGGTTAACGCAAAAGGTCTTAACAGCCTGGGCAAAAGATCGGTTGCATCAAGGGAACTCCAAAAACTTCACAGTCAAATCCTGTTAATTCAGGAAACACATTTTCAAAAAGGTAGAGAACCCAAATGGAACAATCCCCACTATCCTACTGCGTTCTTCGCATCAGGCCCACATAAGAAAAGTGGTGTGGGAATATTGATCCATAAATCCCTCCCGATACAGGTTACACACATTGAAAAAGACACTGATGGAACATTCATTATACTAATAGGGACACTATACAATCACTATATCACGATTGTTAACATCTACGCTCCAAACCAATCTCATAACACCTTCTTCAAAAAAGTCGCCACTAGATTACTAGAACATGCAAGGGGTGTCACTTTCCTTGCAGGGGACTTTAATCTCTCACTAGAACCCACACTGGATTAATCAAAAGGCTTATCTAGCACGCCTATAAAAACCCTCAAAACAGTTAAAAATACCATCACCAATCTCGCTCTCCATGACATATGGCGAACATTGCATCCCACCCAGAGGGATTACACTTTTTTCTCTTATCCCCACAATAGTTACACCCGTATAGACCACATTTACACTTACACTAATGGTCTGTCCATAAAGACTCAATGCGACATAGGTTCTATAACCTGGTCGGACCATGCCCCGGTTACATCCACAATTCTTTAGCCAGACCTCCCTATCACTTCCAAAATTTGGAGAATGGACGACTACCTACTAGACGATCCGATCATTCTTCAAAACATTCAAAAAGAACTAACCAAATACTTCCACATTAACACACAATCTACCACCTCACTCCTCACCGAATGGGAAGCCCATAAAACAGTAATAAGGGGTTGCCTCATTAAACACAAAGCCAGGGCCAACAGACAAAACAGGTAAAAATACTCTAACCTACTAACTCAAATTAGCACACTGGAAGCAGAACATAAAAAGGATGTCTCTAATGAGACAATTAAACAACGCCCACTAGAAGCAAAGGCCAATATTAAAAGATACCTCACAGAAGTCCACCAAAGGAAAGCTCTTTACCTTAAACAGTTTTATTTTGAGGGCGGTAACAAACCAGGCAAAATACTGGCTCGCTGTCTACGCCGCAAACAACTTAATAGTCATATACACTCACTTGTAACAAAAAATAATGTTATACTCAAGAGCAGCGACCAGATAGCATCTGCATTCAAATCGCACTACACTAAACTATACAACATAGACCACGAACAAAAACGCACCAGCCCCACCTGCCCCGACGTCCCTCTCCAGGAGATGACAAATACCTATTTCAGGGATTTAAACCTACCGTCCCTATCAGATGAACAAGCCCAGTCCCTTGATTCCCCTATTACAACAGAGGAATTAATCCAGGCCATTAGGGACACCCCAACAGGCAAAAGCCCAGGTCCTGATGGTTTCACATCAAGATATTATAAAATTCTTAAAGACACTTTGGTTCCATGCATGCTAACTATTTTTAACACACTAAGAGACCATCCACATCTATGAAAGACACTCCTGGAAGCCCACATCACAGTTATTCCCAAACCGGGAAAACCACACACTAGCCCCGAACACTTTAGACCAATATCACTAATAAATACGGATATGAAAATTGTGGCCAAATTGCTGGCCAATAGGCTTAACAAATTTCTCCCGTTCTTGATATCCAACGACCAAGTGGGCTTTGTCCCTGGCAGAGAGGCCAGGGACAACACCATCAAGGTCTTAAACCTAACTAGCTATGCAAAGGCAGAGGGGATTCTAATGGTCTTTTTTGCAACAGACGCAGAAAAGGCCTTTGATAGGGTGAGGTGGTCCTTTCTGACGCGAGCCATGCAGGAGATGAATATACCCAAGGCCTTCATCAATATGACCCTTTCGCTTTATTCCAACCCTAACGCCAGAATAAAAGTAAACAATGTACTATCTGAATCGTTTGATATTAACAACCAGGCAGGGATACCCCCTTTCCCCTCTTTTGTTCGACATTTCATTAGAGGTCCTAGCACAAAAAATTCGAGAAAATCGCGAAATCAAAGGGATAATAGTAGGGCCAAAGAATATAAGCAGGCTCTCTTTGCCGATGACATCCTCTTTACTCTGACAGAAGCCGAGCACTCTATTCCAGCACTGTTGAAGGAGCTAGAAGCATACGGCCGCATATCTAACTTTAGCCTCAACTTACACAAGTCAGAACTTCTTAACATTAACACACAACAACACCATATACATTCATTAAAAACTAACTATAATATAACCATTGCACACCAGAAACTAAAATATTTAGGGATCTCTCTGACTACCTCCCCACAGGACCTGTTCAAATATAATTATCTTAACTTAAAACAAGAAATTTCCAGAGATCTATCCACATGGAAGAATAGACCCCTCACTTGGTTGGGTAGAATTGGAGTTGTGAAAATGAACGTTTTACCCAGGATCTTATATATCTTACAAACACTCCCCATTAATTTACCAAGAGGTTACACCGAACAACTCCAAAACCTAATAGAACAATTCATTTGGGCGGGCATCAAACCCAGAATCCCCAAAAAAGCGATGTATCTGCCCAGAGATAGGGGAGGCTTAAGGGTACCTAATATATCTGATTATAGAGGAGCCATATCGCTCCAACACATTGTAGAATGGGCCCATAATTCTGATAACAAAGCTTGGATAGAACTTGATAGATACATCTTCAAACTTAACAACGTTAGTACCTTAGCGTGGACCCTGTCCTCACATAGGCCCAAAACCCTAATTAAATTCCCGATCGTCTTGGCAAAATTAGCAGATTGGGATAAAATCATTGCCACAAGCATTCACATCTCCTCCAAACATAGCCCTTTAATGTCCTTTCTGGAAAACCCAGAACTCCCTTATTGCAAACTAGGATCCAGGGTCAAGCAGCCACATAATCTTAACAAGAACTCCATCTATTCCCTAATAGAAAATGGTAAAATCAAATCACAAGCTTGTCTAATGGAAACACATGGAGAAATTTTCTCCTCCTGGTATCACTACACACAACTCACCCACTTTATATCTCACCACAAGCATAAGAGTGAACTAGGCAGGGAAATTACACCATTTGAAAACATTTGCACTATGACCCACACACCCAGGCACCTCATATCCACCCTATACTGAATCCTGAGAATACCAGAGACAGACACCCTCCCATCATACATGCTAGCCTGGAATAAAGAAGCCAATCTAGAAGGAGATACCGAGTTGTGGCTTAGGGCCTTTGCAATTACTAACAAATCCTCAGTGTCAGCTCTAATTCAGGAAATGCATCTAAAATTCCTCTGTAGATGGTACCTCACTCCAGCCAGGCTCCATAAGATGTTCCCTAATCTCAACGCATCATGCTGGAGGGGATGCGGAGAAGAGGGCTCGCTCCACCATATTTGGTGGTCGCGCCCGAAGTTAAAAAAATTCTGGTCAGAGATATCACATGAAATTCGTGACCTCTTAGCCATGCAAACACAGATTACTATTGACTCCCTTCTTTTTAGGTCAATTTCCAAAACAAACAGCGCAGCCCACAAAGCTCTCTGGATATTAATGATAACTGCAGCTAAAAAACTAATACCAAAACTCTGGAAGACACAAACCATTCCTACATTTCTAGACTGGAAATCTCAAGTATCCGAGCTCATCACACTTGAAAAATTTCACTACTCCCAAACCCATAACCTTCAAACCCACAAGTTGATACTTGCCATTTGGAACAGAACCATTTGAGGGTAACAATCATCAATAACCTTCTAGTGTAGACATAGAGTAGCTTTGACCAACCTGTTTCTTTTTTTTTTTTTTTTTCCCCGCCACCCCCCTCCATCTACTATATCCTCCTCCCCCTCTCCCTTAAACTCTCTCCTTCCTTTCTTTCTCTCCCTTCCTTCTACCACACGTCATCTAAACTTCATTTGGCGAAAGATAGTATCCATCAACAACCTAAATACCATTCACCACTTGCCATACGTTAAATATCGACTTACTATCAGCATTATCTGTTATGAAACCTTGTTATGTAAAACTCTAAAAATCTTTTTATGTTTCTTACCACATTATGTACCGGTTTTCCATGCTATGTACTTTATGCTTTCAATAAAGTTTGTTTTAAAAAAAAAAAAAAAAGAGATATTCATTCTGGAAGAAGACGTCGAATGAAGAGGATGCTCCACGCCGGATGTCTTGAAGATGGAGCTGCTCCGCGCCGGATGGATGAAGATAGAAGATGCCGTCTGGATGAAGACTTCTGCCCGTCTGGAGGACCACTTCTCCCGGCTTGGATGAAGACTTCTCCCGGCTTCCTTGAGGACTTCTCCCGGCTTCGTTGAGGATGGATGTCGGATCTTCAAAACTGTAAGTGAATCTTCGGGGGTTAGTGTTAGGTTTTTAAGGGTTTATTGGGTGGGTTTTATTTTTAGGTTAGGGCTTTGGGCCGCATCCAAATGCCCTTTTCAGGGCAATGGGGAACTTAGGTTTTTTTAGTTAGGGTTTTATTTGGGGGGTTGGTTGTGTGGGTTGTGGGTTTTACTGTTGGGGGGGTTGTTTGTATTTTTTTTTCAGGTAAAAGAGCTGATTTCTTTGGAGCAATGCCCCGCAAAAGGCCCTTTTAAGAGCTATTGGTAGTTTAGTTTAGGCTAGGGTTTTTTTTATTTTGGGGGAGCTTTTTTATTTTGATAGGGCTATTAGATTAGGTGTAATTAGTTTAAATATCTTGTAATTTGTTTTTTATTTTCTGTAATTTAGTGTTTTTTTGTTTTTGTAAATTAGGTAATTGTATTAAATTTATTTAATTGTATTTAATTTAGGGAATTTATTTAATTGTAGGATTAGGTTAGGTGTTAGTGTAAGACAGGTTAGGTTTTATTTTACAGGTCAATTTGTATTTATTTTAGCTAGGTAGTTATTAAATAGTTAATAACTATTTAGTAACTATTCTACCTAGTTAAAATAAATACAAACTTGCCTGTAAAATAAAAATAAACCCTAAATTAGCTACAATGTAACTATTAGTTATATTGTAGCTAGCTTAGGGTTTATTTTTTAGGTACGTATTTAGTTTTAAATAGGAATTATTTCGTTATTAATAGTAGGTTTTCTTTAGATTTATTTTAATTATATTTAATTTAGGGGGTTAGACTTAGATTTAGGGGTTAATTTAGTATAATGGCGGCGACGTTGGGGGCGACAGATAAGGGGTTAATAAATGTAGGTAGGTGGCGGCGATGTTAGGGGTGGCAGATTAGGGGTTAATAATATTTAACTAGTGTTTGCTAGGCGGGAGTGCGACGGATTAGGGGTTAATATGTTTATTATAGTGGTGGCGATGTCCGTAGCGGCAGATTAGGGGTTAATAAGTATAATGAAGTTGTTGGCGATGTCGGGGCGGCAGATTAGGGGTTAATAAGTGTAAGATTAGGGGTGTTTAGACTCGGGGTTCATGTTAGGGTGTTAGGTGTAAACATAAATTTTGTTTCACCATAGGAATCAATGGAGCTGCATTACGGAGCTCTACGCTGCTTTTTTGCAGGTGTTAGACTTTTTCTCTGCCGGCTCTCCCCATTGATGTCTATGGGGAAATCGTGCACAAGCACGTACAACCAGCTCACCGCTGACTTAAGCAGCGCTGGTATTGGAGTGCGGTATGAAGCTCAATTTTGCTCTACGCTCACTTCTTGCCTTTTAACGCCGGGTTTGTAAAAACCCATAATACCAGCGCTCTAGGAAAGTGAGCGGTGACAATAACGTGCAAGTCAGCACCGCACCCCTCAAAACTCGTAATCTAGCCGAGAATGTTTAATTCTTCCTGGATGTTTATAGAATGCAGGTTATTAAAAGTTGGATATGATTTTCCTATCTTGTTATGCAATCGAACAGAGATAAGAGTTATAGTTACATAATACAAATCTGTACAAATGGATGTTATTTGCAAACTTGGATGTGCCATATGGATCGATTTATTATGTGTAATTATTCTTTGTGGACATGCATGTCCAACTGGGCAGCTAACACATTATCTGCTTTATTAGATTTTTATACATTTCTTCTGATTCCATCTGTGGACCCTTTAAATGTCTCTCAACAGATAAATCTTTTTAATGAATTGTGGGTTTCCAAGATGAGTGACTGAAAATGATCATTTTTGTACAGTATATATTTTTAGTGTACTTGACTTGTCTTCTTTTGAAATGTACTCAAAATTTCTTATTTCAATGTATTTAAGAATTGTTTTTTCTTATTTCACGTGATTTACTTAAAAAAATAATCTTCAAATGCTATTGTTAATAGGTATATCAAAATATAACTAGGTATATCGAAATACAAATAAAAACATAATTTATGCTTACCTGATAAATTTATTTCTCTTGTAGTGTATCCAGTCCACGGATCATCCATTACTTGTGGGATATTCTCCTTCCCAACAGGAAGTTGCAAGAGGATCACCCACAGCAGAGCTGCTATATAGCTCCTCCCCTCACTGCCATATCCAGTCATTTGACCGAAACAAGACGAGAAAGGGGAAATCATAGGGTGCAGTGGTGACTATAGTTTAATTAAAATTTAGACCTGCCTTAAAAGGACAGGGCGGGCCGTGGACTGGATACACTACAAGAGAAATAAATTTATCAGGTAAGCATAAATTATGTTTTCTCTTGTTAAGTGTATCCAGTCCACGGATCATCCATTACTTGTGGGATACCAATACCAAAGCTAAAGTACACGGATGATGGGAGGGACAAGGCAGGAACTTAAACGGAAGGAACCACTGCCTGTAGAACCTTTCTCCCAAAAACAGCCTCCGAAGAAGCAAAAGTGTCAAATTTGTAAAATTTTGAAAAGGTGTGAAGCGAAGACCAAGTCGCAGCCTTTCAAATCTGTTCAACAGAGGCCTCATTTTTAAAGGCCCAGGTGGAAGCCACAGCTCTAGTAGAATGAGCTGTAATCCTTTCAGGGGGCTGCTGTCCAGCAGTCTCATAGGCTAAGCGTATTATGCTCCGAAGCCAAAAGGAGAGAGAGGTTGCCGAAGCTTTTTGACCTCTCCTCTGTCCAGAGTAAACGACAAACAAGGCAGGTGTTTGACGAAAATCTTTAGTAGCCTGTAAGTAAAACGTCAAGGCACGGACTACGTCCAGATTATGCAAAAGACGTTCCTTCTTTGAAGAAGGATTAGGACACAATGATGGAACAACAATCTCTTGATTGATATTCCTGTTAGAAACCACCTTAGGTAAAAACCCAGGTTTGGTACGCAGAACTACCTTGTCTGAATGAAAAATCACAATGTAAGGCAGATAACTCAGAGACTCTTCGAGCCGAGGAAATAGCCATGAAAAACAGAACTTTCCAAGATAAAAGTTTAATATCAATGGAATGAAGGGGTTCAAACGGAACTCCCTGAAGATCTTTAAGAACCAAGTTTAAGCTCCACGGGGGAGCAACAGTTATAAACACAGGCTTAATCCTAACCAAAGCCTGACAAAATGCCTGGACGTCTGGAACTTCTGCCAGACGCTTGTGCAAAAGAATAGACAGAGCAGAGATCTTTCCTTTTAAAGAACTAGCTGATAAGCCTTTGTCCAAACCCTCTTGGAGAAAGGACAATATCCTAGGAATTCTAACCTTACTCCATGAGTAACTCTTGGATTCACACCAATAAAGATATTTACGCCATATCTTATGGTAGATTTTCCTGGTGACAGGCTTCCGAGCCTGTATTAAGGTATCAATGACTGACTCGGAGAAGCCACGCCTTGATAGAATCAAGCTTTCAATCTCCATGCAGTCAGTCTCAGAGAAATTAGATTTGGATGATTGAAAGGACCTTGTATTAGAAGGTCCTGCCTCAGAGGCAGAGTCCACGGTGGAAGAGATGACATGTCCACTAGGTCTGCATACCAGGTCCTGCGTGGCCACGCAGGCGCTATCAGCATCACCGATGCTCTCTCCTGTTTGATTTTGGCAATCAGTCGAGGGAGCAGAGGAAACTGTGGAAACACATAGGCCAGGTTGAAGAACCAAGGAGCTGCTAGAGCATCTATCAGCATTGCTCCCGGGTCCCTGGACCTGGATCCGTAACAAGGAAGCTTGGCGTTCTGGCGAGACGCCATGAGATCCAGTTCTGGTTTGCCCCAACGATGGACCAGTTGAGCAAACACCTCCGGATGGAGTTCCCACTCCCCCAGATGAAAAGTCTGACGACTTAGAAAATCCGCCTCCCAGTTCTCTACGCCTGGAATGTGGATCGCTGACAGGCGGCAAGAGTGAGACTCTGCCCAGCGAATTATCTTTGAGACTTCTAACATCGCTAGGGAACTCCTGGTTCCCCCTTGATGGTTGATGTAAGCCACAGTCGTGATGTTGTCCGACTGAAATCTGATGAACCTCAGTGTTGCTAACTGAGGCCAAGCTAGAAGAGCCTTGAATATTGCTCTTAACTCCAGAATATTTATTGGGAGGAGTTTCTCCTCCTGAGTCCACGATCCCTGAGCCTTCAGGGAGTTCCAGACTGCGCCCCAACCTAGAAGGCTGGCATCTGTTGTTACAATCATCCAATCTGGCCTGCGAAAGGTCATACCCTTGGACAGATGGACCAGAGAAAGCCACCAGAGAAGAGAATCTCTGGTCTCTTGATCCAGATTTAGTAGAGGGGACAAATCTGAGTAATCCCCATTCCACTGACTTAGCATGCATAATTGCAGCGGTCTGAGATGCAGGCGCGCAAATGGCACTATGTCCATTGCCGCTACCATTAAGCCGATTACTTCCATGCACTGAGCCACTGACGGGCGTGGAATGGAATGAAGGACACGGCAAGCATTTAGAAGTTTTGATAACCTGGACTCCGTCAGGTAAATTTTCATCTCTACAGAATCTATAAGAGTCCCTAGGAAGGAGACTCTTGTGAGTGGTGATAGAGAACTCTTTTCCACGTTCACTTTCCACCCATGCGACCTCAGAAATGCCAGAACTATCTCTGTATGAGACTTGGCAATTTGAAAGCTTGACGCCTGTATCAGGATGCCGTCTAGATACGGAGCCACCGATATGCCTCGCGGTCTTAGAACCGCCAGAAGTGAGCCCAGAACCTTTGTAAAAATTCTCGGGGCAGTGGCCAACCCGAAGGGAAGAGCTACAAATTGGTAATGCCTGTCTAGAAAGGCAAACCTTAGGAACCGATGATGATCTTTGTGAATCGGTATGTGAAGGTAGGCATCCTTTAAGTCCACTGTGGTCATGTACTGACCCTCTTGGATCATGGGTGGGATGGTCCGAATAGTTTCCATTTTGAATGATGGAACTCTGAGGAATTTGTTTAAGATCTTTAGATCCAAGATTGGTCTGAAGGTTCCCTCTTACTTGGGAACCACAAACAGATTTTAATAAAATCCTTGTCCTTGTTCTGTCCGCGGAACTGGATGGATCACTCCCATTACTAGGAGGTCTTGCACACAGCTTAGGAATGCCTCTTTCTTTATCTGGTTTGCTGATAACCTTGAAAGATGAAATCTCCCTTGTGGAGGAGAAGCTTTGAAGTCCAGAAGATATCCCTGAGATATGATCTCCAACGCCCAGGGATCCTGAACATCTCTTGCCCACGCCTGGGCGAAGAGAGAAAGTCTGCCCCCCACTAGATCCGTTTCCGGATAGGGGGCTGTTCCTTCATGCTGTCTTGGGGGCAGCAGCAGGCTTTCTGGCCTGCTTGCCCTTGTTCCAGGACTGGTTAGGTTTCCAGGCCTGTCTGGAATGAGCAACAGTTCCCTCTTGTTTTGAAGCGGAGGAAGTTGATGCTGCTCCTGCCTTGAAATTTCGAAAGGCACGAAAATTAGACTGTTTGGCCTTTGATTTGGCCCTGTCCTGAGGAAGGGTATGACCCTTGCCTCCAGTAATGTCAGCAATAATTTCCTTCAAGCCAGGCCCGAATAAGGTCTGCCCCTTGAAAGGAATGTTGAGTAATTTAGACTTTGAAGTCACGTCAGCTGACCAGGATTTAAGCCATAGCGCCAAACGCGCCTGGATGGCGAATCCGGAATTCTTAGCCGTTAGTTTAGTCAAATGAACAATGGCATCAGAAACAAATGAGTTAGCTAGCTTAAGCATTCTAAGCTTGTCAATAATTTCATTCAATGGAGCTGTCTGGATGGCCTCTTCCAGGGCCTCAAACCAGAATGCCGCCGCAGCAGTGACAGGCGCAATGCATGCAAGGGGCTGTAAAATAAAACCTTGTTGAATAAACATTTTCTTAAGGTAACCCTCCAATTTTTTATCCATTGGATCTGAAAAAGCACAACTGTCCTCAACCGGGATAGTGGTACGCTTTGCTAAAGTAGAAACTGCTCCCTCCACCTTAGGGACCGTCTGCCATAAGTCCCGTGTAGTGGCGTCTATTGGAAACATTTTTCTAAATATAGGAGGTGGGGAAAAGGGCACACCGGGTCTATCCCACTCCTTGCTAATAATTTCTGTAAGCCTTTTAGGTATAGGAAAAACGTCAGTACACACCGGCACCGCATAGTATCTATCCAGCCTACACAATTTCTCTGGAATTGCAACTGTGTTACAGTCATTCAGAGCAGCTAATACCTCCCCAAGCAATACACAGAGGTTCTCAAGTTTAAATTTAAAATTAGAAATCTCTGAATCAGGTTTGCCCGAGTCGGAGATGTCACCCACAGACTGAAGCTCTCCGTCCTCATGTTCTGCATACTGTGACGCAGTATCAGACATGGCTCTAACAGCATTTGCGCGCTCTGTATCTCTCCTAACCCCAGAGCTATCGCGCTTGCCTCTTAATTCAGGCAATCTAGATAATACCTCTGACAGGGTATTATTCATGATTGCAGCCATATCCTGCAAGGTAATCGCTATGGGCATCCCTGATGTAATTGGCGCCATATTAGCGTGCGTCCCCTGAGCGGGAGGCGAAGGGTCTGACACGTGGGGAGAGTTAGTCGGCATAACTTCCCCCTCGACAGAACCCTCTGGTGATAATTCTTTTATAGATAAAGACTGATCTTTACTGTTTAAGGTGAAATCAATACATTTAGTACACATTCTCCTATGGGGCTCCACCATGGCTTTCAAACATAATGAACAAGTAGGTTCCTCTGTGTCAGACATGTTTAAACAGACTAGCAATGAGACTAGCAAGCTTGGAAAACACTTTAAAACAAGTTTACAAGCAATATAAAAAACGTTACTGCGCCTTTAAGAAACACAAATTTTCCCAAATTTTGAAATAACAGTTAAAAAAATGCAGTTACACTAACTAAATTTTTACAGTGTATGTAATAAGTTAGCAGAGCATTGCACCCACTTGCAAATGGATGATTAACCCCTTAATACCAAAAACGGAATAACAAATGACAAAAACGTTTTTTAAACAGTCACAACAACTGCCACAGCTCTACTGTGGCTTTTTACCTCCCTCAATACGACTTTTGAAGCCTTTTGAGCCCTTCAGAGAAGTCCTGGATCATGCAGGAAGAAGCTGGATGTCTGTGTCTGTAATTTTGCTGTGCAAAAAAACGCCAAAATAGGCCCCTCCCACTCATATTACAACAGTGGGAAGCCTCAGGGAACTGTTTCTAGGCAAAATTCAAGCCAGCCATGTGGAAAAACTAGGCCCCAATAAGTTTTATCACCAAACATATGTAAAAAACGATTAAACATGCCAGCAAACGTTTTAAAATACACTTTTATAAGAGTATGTATCTCTATTAATAAGCCTGATACCAGTCGCTATCACTGCATTTAAGGCTTTACTTACATTACTTCGGTATCAGCAGCATTTTCTAGCAAATTCCATCCCTAGAAAAATATTTTAACTGCACATACCTGATTACAGGAAAACCTGCACGCTATTCCCCCTCTGAAGTTACCTCACTCCTCAGAATATGTGAGAACAGCAAAGGATCTTAGTTACTTCTGCTAAGATCATAGAAAACGCAGGCAGATTCTTCTTCTAAATACTGCCTGAGATAAACAGTACACTCCGGTACCATTTAAAAATAACAAACTTTTGATTGAAGAAATAAACTAAGTATAAAACACCACAGTCCTCTTACGACCTCCATCTTAGTTGAGAGTTGCAAGAGAATGACTGGGTATGGCAGTGAGGGGAGGAGCTATATAGCAGCTCTGCTGTGGGTGATCCTCTTGCAACTTCCTGTTGGGAAGGAGAATATCCCACAAGAACAAGAGAAAATACCTACTTTGTAAGAATATGTCACCAAAGAGAATATAAATACTTTTTTGGCAACATTGCTATAGTAACCAAATACACACATAATAACCTGAAGAAATGTAACAGGTTACCATGCTTCCCAACAATCAAAAACAAACAAACAAACCCTTGTGGCAGGTCTAATGATAACCATGTTGATTTGTATTAAAATAATCATAATTAAAACATAACTATTAACACATAAAAGGCAGACAAATGAAACACTTACCAGAGTATACAATATATATTACTACCTAACTCCAAACGAAGATTTACCTAATCTTCCTTAATTTAAGAAGTGAGAGAAAAATATTCTCTACAGCAATACAAAACCTGTTGCAGGCCATAATTTATTGGTCACTCCTTACAGCATCTCCCAGATAAAAGCATGTAATGAAAATTGTTTGTTCAATCCCAGAGGTGCTAAAAATCTATAAGTGGGGGGGCGGAGCCGGCCGTCGGAGAACATGGCCGCAATAGCTTAAAGCTCCGTGAAGGATCTTTCTGGTGGGCGCTAAAAACAACTTAAAAGAGCGAAAACACGGATGTAAACACTGGCTATATGTGAATTAAACACCCGGTGAGCAAGCGAAGGAGACAAATCAAGGCAACAGCACCGTTTCTAATATCTCCAGTCCCGAGGTAACTCTCAACCGCGGCAAGTATCAGAGTGCAACCCGAGGCCAGGCCTATGCTACAGAGCTGCTCCGGAGACGACTTTGAAATTTATAACAGCGGACACATAGACCGGCTCGGAAGTATTCAGCAATTAAATTGCGTGAGGTGAGACAGTTATTAAGAGACTAACCTTAATCTGAAAAAGGAGTGGAGAGGCTGTTAATAACCCTTTCTAACCACTGTTGAACACCATATATTATTAATTGATAGTAACGGCCACTGCACATAAAACTGACTTGGCTACATTACTGAACCTGCTAGTCTTACGCAGTGATTAATATACATAGACTGATTGAAATACCACAAGGCCCTACGAAAATAATACTAACTGCGTCACAGCATTCAGTCAGGATATCAGAGGAGGAAGCCACCTGCAAACTGCAACTCTCACCATGACAAGTAAGCGCCCGCAGCGCGTGGATAAACACCCTAAAGGGCCAAACATAAATGGGGGAAAGCTAAACAATTTCTTTAAACCCTGTGAAACAGCTTCCTCTGAAGACCTTGACCCCTCTATGCTGACCAATATAGGAGACAAAGACAGCCCATTACTGAACATGGGAGGCAATGATAATAATTGCACTATAACAAGGGCTGATCTGAAGGCTCTTCCCTCTAAGGAGGATTTTTCTTTGTTCATGAATCAAGTAAGCAGGGTTATAAAAGAAGGCCTGGCAGACATTAAAAAAGATGTGGCAGATTTGGGGAACAGGGTTATGCAAATAGAGGAGCAGGTGGAGGAAAACACACAATCAGCCATGTCCATGACCACAGAGATACAATACCAAAATTCGACCATTATACAGCTGCAAGAACAGGTGGAGGACCTAGACAATAGAGGTCGCCGCCAAAACCTACGAATTCGTGGGGTTCCAGAGGAGATTCAAGCTGCCCAGATCCCATCATATCTTCAAAACCTATTCAAATTCCTACTACGAATGGAAGGAGATGAGAGAGTCAGCCTGGATAGAGCGCATAGGGCATTAAGACCTAAGCCAGCAGCAACAGCACCTCCCAGAGATATCGTACTTAGGTGCCACAAGTACACAGACAAAGAAAGGATAATACAGGCGGCCAGAAAGCAAACACCAATAACCTTTGGAGAAGACTCACTTCAGATCTTTGCAGACCTCAGCCCTATTACTTTGGCGAAAAGAAAAGAAGCGAGGTACTTAACATTGCACCTGAGAGACTTAAACATACCCTATAGATGGGGATTTCCCTTTTCAATCAGAGTCAACAAAGGTGACAAGACCTACATTTACAAAGACGCAGAGGATTTGGAGCCTTTTTGCGCTCAATTGAACATTCCCCAGCCTGCTCTACCAAAGCTCACTGATGACAGAAATGATCGCCATTTACAAAAAACCTTCTTTTTCTATGTAACCCTTTGTGTTCGGGAGGGGACCTCCGGGGCAACTCAGGTAAGCTCAAAAAACCACTACAGTTCACACATTAGACACCAGGAGAATGGCTGATCCTCTGATTAATATTGTTACCCAAAACGTTAAGGGATTAAACTCTCCCACAAAACGTTCCATAGCCATGAAAGCCTTAGCGAAACATAAAGATTCCATAATACTATTGCAGGAGACCCATTTTGTTAATGGGGAGGAACCCAAATTTAAATCAAAAGAGTTCCCAACGGGGTATTTTAACTCTCATAATGCTAAAAAGAACGGGGTGGGAATCCTGTTTCATAGGAGTATACACTTTCAACTACTAAATAAATTAACTGACGCTGAGGGTAGAATCCTTCTGTTAGTGGGGCTCTTATACAACAAACCAATCACAATAGTAAATGTCTACGCCCCCAATAGCAGACGGCAAAAATTTTACAAACACCTTCTAGACTTAATTTTAGAACACAAGAAAGGTCTTCTGATACTGGGAGGAGATATGAATGTGACAATAGACTCCACACTGGACACCTCTAAAGGTTCACCCCTCTCTGAAACGAGACCCCCGAACGCAGTCCTTAAATGCTTAGAGGTCCTAGGATTATTAGATACCTGGCGCATCTTACACCCTACTCAGAGGAACTACACGTTCTACTCCCACCCATGGACGGTATACACTCGTATAGACCACCTCTACTTAGACAGGGCATACATATCACAACTTAGGGAAGCAGACATAACACCCACGGTTTGGTCAGACCACTCAGCGGTTTCCATGCAACTGGTCTGGCCAAACAAACCGAATACACAATTCCTGTGGAGACTAGATAATTCCCTAATCCACTACCCAACCTCAGAGAAACACATTCACCAAGCGTTGACGGAATATTTCCAAGTTAACCAGACACCAGGGATGGCTCCAGAATGCTTGTGGGAGGCACACAAAGCTGTGATCAGGGGGGAATGTATTAAACTGTCAACTCACAGAAGGAGGTTGTACAATTCTGAAATAAATAGATTAACTTCTCAAATATACCGCTTAGAACTACAACATAAAAATAACCCTAAGGGTCATACAGAATATACTAACCTAATGAAGAGTAGACAAGAACTAAATGCCATTTTAACGAAAGAATCCCAGAGGAAAGCCCTCTCACTTAGAAAGACGTACTTTTATGAGAGCAACAGGTCAGGTCCTTTCTTAGCAAAATTACTAAAGGCCCAAACAAGAGCCTCCCAAATAGATAAACTCCACACCCCGGACAACAGACCTATATACGACAGCAAAGAAATAGCTAACCTCTTTGGGGACTATTATGCTAAGCTCTACAACTTAGAATCAGACACCTCTCCAGAACATCAGAATAGAATGAGAGAGTACATCGAGCAGGCTAATCTCCCTAAACTGTCCCAATCACAAATTGATAAATTGGATAGCCCCATATCAAAACAAGAAATACTAAAAACAATAAAAGAGCTCCCCACAGGTAAAAGCCCAGGACCGGACGGTTTTACAAACATCTATTACAAGAAGTTCAGGCACATTCTAGCTCCCCATCTTCTTTCTCTTTTTCACTCACTGGATGAGACAAACAGTCTGCCCACTAATTCTTTATTAGCGCATATAACAGTAATACCCAAACCAGGTAAACCTACAACAGAACCAAGCAATTATCGCCCAATATCACTCCTAAACACAGATGTAAAGATATGGGGGAAGATACTATCAAATAGACTTAATGAAATTATACAAGACATAATTCATACAGACCAAGTAGGATTTGTCCCTAGGAGAGAGGCAAGGGACAACACCATTAGAGTGTTGTCATTAATGAATTATGCCAAACAAAATAACATACCAGCGGTCCTATTAGCTATGGATGCCGAAAAGGCGTTCGATCGCATAAATTGGGGATTTCTAAAAGAAACGCTTTTAACGATCGGCTTTGGTCCTGCAATAATATCGCGAATATTCAGTCTCTACACCTACCCTTCTGCCCAGATCAAGGTGAATGGAGTACTATCAAACACGTTTAAAATCAGAAATGGGACACGACAGGGCTGCCCGCTTTCTCCCACCCTATTCATATTAATGATGGAAGTGTTTGCAGCCAGAGTTAGAGCAGACCCAAACATCCAGGGAATAACAATAGGCCCACATGATTTTAAAATCGCCTTATACGCGGACGACGTACTTTTTACAATGACTTCCCCCTCACACTCGATCCCTGCCACTTTGTCGGAAATCGATGAATTTGGTCGCTACTCAAACTTTAAGATAAACTTACAGAAATCAGAAATTCTTAACATTTCTCTTCCCCAAGTAACATTTAGGAATCTATCGTCCATCTGCCCTCTACAGTTCCAATTTAAAACGTTGAAATACCTGGGTATTCAGCTATCACCGGACAAAAAAGTCTTATTTGAGAATAATTATGCCCCCTTACTACATAGCGTTTCGCGTGACCTACAACAATGGGCGACCAAACCCATCTCTTGGTGGGGGAGGATTCAGTGCATAAAAATGACCACTCTCCCAAGAATATTGTATGTTATGCAGACACTTCCCATGCCCCTCCCAAAATGGTATCAGGCTAGACTACAAAAACACATTAACACTTTCATATGGGGAACAAGCAAACCCAGGATCAACAAAGAAACAATGTACAGAACCCTGGCCAATGGAGGCCTGGGCGTCCCTTGTGTCTCAATATATTTGGAAGCGGTCACATTACAGAGGGTATTAGATTGGCATGGAGCGAGGGACTCAAAGGCTTGGGTAGCAATAGACTCGCATACACTGAAGGTCCCCAGGGTGGGTACTCTATGCTGGATACCGAAACATCTAAGGCCCCCACAATGTATGAATCTAGAGATACATAGACAGATGTTTGACTCTTGGGACAAAATAACTGCCACAAAACCACATATCACAGGGATTAGATCACCCCTGTTCCCTATTCCTATCAATGCAGAATTAATAGGGGGTTTAGATAGCGGACAACAACGTCTGACGGAATGGGGCTTTACAACACCACTAAGAGACTTCACACTGAATCGGAAACTTAAACCCAGGGAAGACATTAGAAACATTGCAAACGGTAACTATGCGAGGTGGCTTAAATACCATCAGTTAGCTCACTTCATACACACTTCCCCTCACAGAGCTGACTACCTGAGAGATCTGACAGCCTTTGAGCAACTGTGCCTCAGAGAAGAGACAACACCACACTCTTTATCACTTTCCAGAAAACTGTTACAGACGCCGCAAACCACACAACTTCCCACATATACCACAAAATGGCATCATGACATGGACATAGAACTAGGAACAGAGGAATGGCTAAAGATATTTAAAAACACCAAAAAATCTTCCACATCCCCACAAATAATAGAGCTCAATACTAAAGTCATGATGCGATGGTATCTAACTCCAGCGAGGTTACATTCGATTTACCCAGGTGCGAATGATGGGTGTTGGAGAGGATGTGGGCGGAGAGGGAGTTATATACACATGTGGTGGGAATGCGACAGAGTTCGGCCATTGTGGGAGGGTATAGAGACGCATTTCAGAAGAATACTGACAGATAGTTTCAGATTGACACATAACATAGCTTTACTTAATGTTAAACCAAACATCACATGTACACTGAGACTTACTTTATTGCAAATGGGACTAAATGGTGCTAAGGCCCTGATTGCACACAAATGGAAATCTCCAGACATTCCCTCTATCCCAACATGGAGGATGAAAGTGTCTAGTCTCCTGTCCTTAGAGGAATATGGCTATGTAAAAAGACATAAATTAAACACTTTAGCTGACATACGCTTCATCTGGGAGGAATCATTATCACCATCACAGAGAAGATTAATAGGATAGTTGAGGCTCCGGAGGTCCTCGCCTATATTTCCTATCACCCCATTCCTTACTTTATCTAATGTTATATGATTCAGTTGTTATCTGAAGAAACTTTTAATCTATAAGACCTACACTTGCCTATGGGTACTCTACTTAGAGAAATTGGTGTGATATTGGATTCAGAGACAATTTATTTTGCACTAGTGAGCACATGAAAAGCTGTGAAAATGTTGAATATTATTTTGTTTTATTTGACTTTGTTTGAAGACTTGTTCAATATCATCATCTGTACTAAATATCAATTTACAGACTTTGAAGTAATGTTCGTAGAAACTTTATCTTGGCTTATTGTCTGTATTGTTGTATGTTTTCCAATAAACAGATGTTATAAAAAAAAAAAAAAAAAATCTATAAGTGATTAATATATTTCACCTCCTTTTGGAGGAGGAGAGATCTTCTATCTCTTCCCTAGGGGATTTGTCAACTTGATCAGTTTGGATGCATCTTAGATCAGCAACCAAATGCTTTGTCTTCAAAAAATGTAGCGTGACCGTTGTTTACTTGTTTCTTCTTTCAAAGCTAGTCTTATTGTTGATATGTGACTGGTTATTCTATCCTTGAGGAGGTACTCCATTTGATTTGCATTCCATTTGCATTTGATGATAAATATATCATGTCACTCACGCTCAAGCAAATTATTTGAGCACGAGTGACATATATATATATATATATATATATATATATATATATGTACATTATATATACATTATAGCTATTGCCATTCAAACTTGTCACATACCATATACCTATATATTAATATTTCTATTAATAATTGTTATCAGATAGTGTATATATGAGTGTAACACTTTATTTTATTGTAATTATGTTGTGTTTGGTGCACTTTTTTTTTAACTCTTACCCTTTATGCAAGGTCTTTACTTGTGCAAACCCGATGCACGCTAATTTATTTTGCTGATACGTTTACTTTCAACTTACAATATGCGTGTAAGTTAGCGCAGGATCAATATTGTTTTTTGCGACCTGGGCTAACAATAGTGTGCCACTTGTAATCTGGACCAATCTGTGTGGAATTCATAATGACAGTGACAGTTATTCCTTCCTTGTCTGCACCTCTAATCACAATGTTATTATTATTTCTTAAAGTGTTAAGAGCTTCCAATTCTGCTTTAGTTAAATTAAAATAACATTTATTCACCTGAGATTTAACCATTTGAGTGACGGTTGCAATACTAGCTCTATTGCTGTTATAAAAACCTTTTTATTTGACTCACTCAAGATCCTACTCTCCTCGCCTTCACTGCGACTACTACTATTGCTAGTATCAGTACCAATACTTTTCGCTATCTTTCTTTCGCTTCAGGTACCTCCTAGCTTCCAATTGGAATCTCCTTTAGGTTTTCCTGTTAACCACTTATACACTCTGGGTGAGATTACAAGTGTAGCGCTATAAATATATAGGTATCCTATAATATAAAAGGCCAAGTGTGTTTGTCCAAAGCTGTCATGCGCAGTAGAGACTGTGCAAGGACAAACACACCTGACCATCTACAGACTGACCTCCTCGCATCTGGACCGGGTGTGAGGGGGACGTGACTACGGCGGGGCTGGGCGTTTAATGGGCGGGGACGGGCCGTAAGAGAGCTCAAAAGAGGGGGGATAGAGAGAGAGCAAAAGAGAGTGAGAGAGACAGCAAAAGAGAGGGGGAGAGAGCAAAATAGAGTAGGTGAGAGAGAGAGAGAGAGCAAAAGAGGGGGATATAGAGAGCAAAAGAGAGGGAGACAGAAAAAGAGAGGGGGAGAGAGCAATAGAGAGGAGAGAGCGCAAACGAGAGGGGGGAGAGAGCAAAAGAGAGGGGAAGTGAGAGCGCAAAAGAGAGGGAAGAAAAGAGGGGGGAAAGAGAGAGCAAAAGAGAGGGGGAGAGAGAGAACAAAAGAGAGGGGAGAGAGAGCAAAAGAGAGGGTATAGAGAGCAAAAGAGAGGGGAGAGATGGCAAAAGAGAGGGGGAGAGAGAGCAAAAGAGAGGGGGGAGAGAGAGCAAAAGAGAGGGGGAGAGAGAGCAAAAGAGGGGAGATAGAGAGAGCAAAAGAGTGGAAGAGAGACAGCAAAAAAGAGGGGGGGGAGAAAGCAAAAGAAAGAGGGGAGAGAGAGAGCAAAAGGGGGGGATAGAGAGAGCAAAAGAGAGGGAGAGAGACAACAAAAGAGAGGGGAGAGAGAGCAAAAGGAGAGGGGGAGAGCGCAAAAGAGAGGGGAAGAGAGAGCAAAAGAGAGGGGAGAGAGAGCAAAACAGAGACGAGAGAGAGCGCAAAAGAGAGGGGGGAAGAGAGGAGAGAGAGAGCAAAAGAGAGGGGGAGAGAGAGCATAAGAGAGGGGGGCGAGAGACAGCAAAAGAGAGGGCAAGAGAAAGAGCAAAAGAGAAGGGGAGAGAGATAGCAAAAAAAGGGGAGAGAGAGAGCAAAAAAAAGGGGAGAGAGAGCAAAAAAGGGGGGATAGAGAGAGCAAAAAAGGGGGGATAGAGAGAGCAAAAAAGAGGGAAGAGAGAGAGCAAAAAAGAGGGAAGAGAGAGAGCAAAAAAGAGGGGAGAGGGAGCAAAAAAGAGGGGAGAGAGCAAAAAAGAGGGGAGAGAGAGCAAAAGAGAGGGGGAGAGAGAGAGCAAAAGAGAGAGGGGAGAGAGAGAAAAAGAGGGGGGATAGAGAGAGCAAAAGAGAGGGAGAGAGACAGCAAAAGAGAGGGGCAGAGATCAAAAGAAAGGGGGGAGATAGAGTGCAAAAGAGGGGGTATAGATAGAGCAAAAGAGAGGGAGAGAGACAGCAAAAGAGAGGGGGAGAGAGAGCAAAGGAGAGGGAGAGAGCGCAAAAGAGAGGGGAAGAGCGCAAAAGAGAGGGGGAGAGAGAGAGCGCAAAAGAGAGGGAGGAAAAGAGAGGGGAGAGAGCAAAAGAGAGGGAGGAGAGAGAGCAAAAGAGAGGGGGGAAGAGAGAGAGCAGAAGAGAGGGGGAGAAAAAGAGCAAAAAAGAGGGGGAAAGGGCAAAAGAGAGGGGGGATAGAGAGAGAGCAAGGGGTGGAACCGCTGTGCTATAAAAAATGTCCAGTGTACACAGGCTTTAGGACTAGTAGATTTATATTTTATGTTAACATTATCATATATATATATATATATATATATATATATATATATATATATATATATATATATATATACATAGATTTAATAATAAAAAAAATTATATGTGAAGAATATAGGAATGTAAAATATGCGTAATGCACTACTGGTTTTGCAATGAAGGTCTAATGCGGTGTCAGGTTAGTGCACATGAAGAATTAGTTAAGGTGTGTTATTGAAATATTAAAAATTAAAAAATATTAATAATAATTATTAAAAATTATTATAGCTACTGTAATATATATATTTCTAAACAATATATATATATATAAACAGTATATATATATATATATATGTATATATATATATATACGTTGATTGCAGTAGCCATGTTAGTCCAGAGATTTAGATATCAAAATAACAAGAGTATTGCATTGAGCAATGATACTTTTTTTATTGGACTAACTATACATTTATAAGTTGACAAGCTTTCGGAAGAGTTCCTTCCTTTATCAAGTCTGAAGCAATACTAGTATTGCTTCAGACTTGATAAAGGAAGGAACTCTTCCGAAAGCTTGTCAACTTATAAATGTATAGTTAGTCCAATAAAAAAAGTATCATTGCTCAATGCAATACTCTTGTTATTTTGATATCTATATATATATATATATATATATATATATATATAAATAAAACAGCACTTTCACAGACCTCAGGGACAAAATACCAGAGTGCAGCAATGTAGTTAATAGATCCATAAACAATATAGTTGGGTCTGAATCACAACAATACTTTAATGTGTGAACGTTTTTACAGTCTTTACCCCTTCCTCGGACAATCAAATGTGTACAAAACCAACGGCTAGATTACAAGTTTTGCGTTATGAGCTGTGCGTTGCTAACTTGCACGTTATTGTCACCGCTCACTTTCCTACAGCGCTGGTATTACAGGTTTTTACAAACCCTGCGTTAAAAGGCAAGAAGTGAGCGTAGAGCAAAATTGTGCTCCATACCGCACTCCAATACCAGCGCTGCTTAAATCAGCGGTGAGCTGGTTGTAGGTGCTCATACACGATTTCCCCATAGACATCAATGGGGAGAGCCGGCTGAAAAAAGTCTAACACCTGCAAAAAAGCAGCGTAAAGCTCCGTAACGCAGCCCCATTGATTCTTATGGGGAAACACATTTTATGTTTACACCTAACACCCTAACATGAACCCCGAGTCTAAACACCCCTAATCTTACACTTATTAACCCCTAATCTGCCGCCCCTTGACATTGCCGACACCTACATTATACTTATTAACCCCTAATCTGCTGCTCCGGACATCGCCGCCACTATAATAATCATATTAACCCTTAAACCGCCGCACTCCCGCATCTCAAACACTATTTAAATATTATTAACCCCTAATCTGCCACCCCTAACATCGCTGCCACCTACCTACATTTATTAACCCCTAATCTGCCGCCCCAACGTCGCCACCACTATACTAAATTTATTAACCCCTAAACCTAAGTCTAACCCTAACCCTAACACCCCCTAACTTAAATATAATTAAAATAAATCTAAATAAAACTTACTATTAATAACTAAATAATTCCTATTTAAAACTAAATACTTACCTATAAAAAAAAACTAAGCTAGCTACAATATAACTAATAGTTAGCTTAGGGATTATTTTTATTTTACAGGCAAGTTTGTATTTATTTTAACTAGGTAGAATAGTTACTAAATAGTTATTAACTATTTAATAACTACCTAGCTAAAATAAATACAAATTGACCTGTAAAATAAAACCTAACCTGTCTTACACTAACACCTAACCTAACCCTACAATTAAATAAATTCCCAACAATTAACTAAATTCAATGCAATTAGCTAAATTACAAAAAAAAACCACTAAATTACAGATAATAAAAACAAATTACAAGATCTTTAAACTAATTACACCTAATCTAATAGCCCTATCAAAATAAAAAGCCCTAACCTAAACTAAACTACCAATAGCCATTAAAAGGGCCTTTTGCGGGGCATTGCCTCAAAGAAATCAGCTCTTTTACCTGTCAAAAAAAATACAAACAACCACCCCAACAGTAAAACCCACCACCCACACAACCAACCCCCCAAATAAAAGCCTAACTAAAAAAACTAAGCTCCCCATTGGATGGGCATTGCCAATAGAATGTGAGCTCAATCCTATTGGCTGATTGGATCAGCCAATAGGATTGAAGTTCAATCCTATTGGCTGATTGCATCAGCCAATAGGATTTTTTCAACCTTAATTCCGATTGGCTGATAGTATTCTATCAGCCAATCGGAATCTAAGGGATGCCATCTTGGATGACGTCATTTAAAGAAACCTTCATTGTAGAAGAAGCCGTCGATTGAAGAGGATGCTCCGCGCCGGATGTCTTGAAGATGGAGCCGCTCTACGTCGAAAGGATGAAGATAGAAGATGCCGTCTGGGTGAAGACTTCTGCCCGTCTGGAGGACCACTTCTGCCGGCTTGGATGAAGACTTCTCCCGGCTTCGTTGAGGACTTCTTGCCGCTTGGATGAAGAATTCTCCCGGCTTCGTTGAGGATGGATGTCCGGTCTTCAAAACTGTAAGTGGATCCACGGGGGTTAGTGTTAGGATTTTTTAAGGGTGTATTGGGTGGGTTTTATTTTTAGATTAGGGGTTTGGGCTGCAATAGAGCTAAATGCCCTTTTAAGGACAATGCCCATCCAAATGCCTTTTTCAGGGCAATAGGGAGCTTAGGTTTTTTTAGTTAGGCTTTTATTTGTGGGGTTGGTTGTGTGGGTGGTGGGTTTTAGTGTTGGGGTGGTTGTTTGTATTTTTTTGGCAGGTATAAGAGCTGATTTCTTTGGGGCAATGCCCCGCAAAAGGCCCTTTTAAGGGCTATTGGTAGTTTAGTTTAGGTTAGGTTTTTTTTATTTTGGGTGGGCTTTTTTATTTTGATAGGGCTATTAGATTAGGTGTAATTAGTTTAAAGATCTTGTAAATTGTTTTTTATTTTCTGTAATTTAGTATTTTTTTTTTTTTTGTAATTTAGCTAATTGTATTGAATTTAGTTAATTGTATTTAATTTAGGGAATTTATTTAATTGTAGGGTTAGGTTAGGTGTTAGTAAGACAGGTTAGGTTTTATTTTACAGGTCAATTTGTATTTATTTTAGCTAGGTAGTTATTAAATAGTTAATAACTATTTAGTAACTATTCTACCTAGTTAAAATAAATACAAACTTGCCTGTAAAATAAAAATAAACCCTAAGCTAGCTACAAAGTAACTATTAGTTATATTGTAGATAGCTTAGGGTTTATTTTACATGTAAGTATTTAGTTTTAAATATGAATTATTTAGTTATTAATAGTAAGTTTTA